>NC_084949.1:21091626-21391626 GCF_949316205.1 Platichthys flesus
GCTGTTGAAAGCAGCTCTGGGAGCCTTAGTACAACCAAGCCCCACCACCACCAGCGCCCCCCCTCAGAAATTAGCCTACAGACTAAGTAGAGAGTTATGAGAGGCATCTTATTTCATTACAGGCACTATGTAAATAAAAGAAATTCGCCATCAATACGGGCAGAAGTATCTGCTGAATCCCATGAGATCCCCGACATGAATTATTGACAGTCTAATGGGACTGAGAGAATGATGCTGGAGTTGAAGCCTGAGAGCAACCGTGGTGAGAAGCTTTAATATAATATCTATTTCTGTGTCTGACGTGTAACCTTCCCCCTCCAACCGAGCTCCTCCACACAGTCCCTGACGAACCGGCATCACAGCGATCACCTCTCCATCCACAATAACAAGTGAGTGAACACGCCAGCACCTCGAAGAGCCAGCGAGCATCCTCAATGCAAATCACTGCAGGTTGAGTGAGCTGTCCAGGGGACTAGGAGGGCACAATTAAAACAGTGAGAGAAACTTGCTGCCTGTTTACTCTCAGAAACCTTGTCAAATTACACTTTGACGCCTCGTATTACAGCAGCGTGAAATGAGACGGGTTGATGGGATCTAAATCAGAGAACACTAGATGAGATGGTATGGCTCTTGAGGGGATTCATTCCAGCATTCGCCCGTGGAGACGCTAGAAAGAGGCCTATGTAACATCTCACTTTATTTTCCTCAACGCAATGTGAGGCCCCACTTTCTACTTTTGTCTTTCAGCTCAAATTCACACACAAACTGCATACTCAATGATTATTTGCATTAAATTATTAATATGCCAATGGTAACTGTGCTGGGCTTTGGAGTTGGTGCAACCAGAGCACATTCTTTCAAGATGAACATGGCAAGAAGGAACTTCAGAGCTGGTAGCCCTCATTTAAATCAAGTAAGAAAAGAAGACACTATTGATTCCATGCTCTCTCCCGCACATTGGTTTGGCTTGCCTTCCAAAAGATTATTTTTTTGCAAGGGGGGTCCCCATAGAGCTCAAAACAAAGAGGACAGACTTGTTTGAGGGTAATACTCTTGTGCACAGCATGAGGCATGCACTAACAAGAAGGAGCAGACTGGAAAAAAACAAGATGTTGCAAACTTTATCCATAGTTGTGAAGCTTCTACCTATGTGGCCGCACAGTCAGGGACAAAGTATAAACAATTCAAACAATGACAGGACAGCCGTGCCTTAAAATATGCCATGAAGAGTCGTCTCACCAAGAAAGTCCCAATTGCCAACAACACAGTCGCAAACTTCAGGTGTAATAATACAAAAAAAAGTGGGAATAAAAACAAAAAATAAGGCACAAATTCCACCCATCAACACGGCAGGATGTTTGTGATTTAACCCTTAACAGACTTCGACACTTTTCAAAACAACCGAGGATCACTTCTCCGTCATCTTCACAGTAATGCACCGAGCAAAGTTTGAAGGTTTCGGAACGAGACAAAGCCGGAGTCTGACTCGCTCGGCTCACGATGAAGAGAAAGGAGAGAGACACAGACTCTGGAGTCTAATTGATGGTGCTGCCGTGACTGCTGCCCTTCAGAGAACAAGAGCTTATTATTCGCTCGTTGATGATATGACACAGTTTGATCTGCGCGCACCCAATTGCAGGGCTTTCGGCATCGGGGGTTTGTTTACGGATTGATTGATCAAAGAGGCCCCGCATGTCTCTTTGTTTGTTTCATGTATGCATACAGAGGGACAGTTTGGCTTTTATTACCTTACTGCAAAAAAGTTCAATTTTTCAGTCCATTTGATAAGCACTGAGTGGATTTATAGAACACCTTGCTCTGTGACTTCACGTTCAGTGTGTTCGTTTACACAGGGAACTCATCAAGTGCTCGTGTGGGTTTTAATCGCAAAGACAAATCAGGCTTAGAGTGAATAGACTGACAGATAGGAAACGAACAAACACACCCAAACTCAAGTTCAAGAGTCACTCTGGTTTATCAGATGTTATTTTATAGCATTGGCCATAGTTTCTATTGGTTAAGCTAAACATAGTGATAAACAATTCAGTTGCTAAAATCTGTAAATATGATGATGAGCGAGATGAGGCAAAAAACCTAAGAGGAGTACAGTGTTTTCACAGCCGACAGGAATGATTCTCAAAAACAACATTCAAGTTTTATCTTTTTAAGAGTTGCAACAACTTCCATTAAAGGATGCGGCCACAGCATTATGACCAAGGAGGTTATGTTTTCACCCCTTTTCGTGAGTTTGTTTGTTTGTTTGTATGTTTGTCTGTTTGTCAGTTTGTCAGCAGGATAACACAAAACGATTTCTTTCATATTGTGAGATTTTTTTATTAGAGTCAAAATATTAGCCAACATATATACTTGACTAGTTGATCCCAATATTTAAAAGTTTAAATGATAAACTTAAGAAAAGGAGACATAGAATGTAAATATGAATGCACATCTCTTCTACGTGATCTATTCGGTAAAATAAAAGTTTTGTTATCATCAAAACATAAACACTGATATATCAAAATGTCTGAGAAATTATCATATGACCAATAAATTAATCAGACTCTCGTGTTATGGTGAGTTCAATGCACAGAGTGATAATCCACATCAGGTTTAGTCTCCAAAGATTAATTGTCCATCAAGAGAACAAAAAACAAGGAAAAATACTTGAACATGGAAGGAGACCAACTGTCACTTTCTGTCTCTGATGTACACACAGACACTCACACACACACACACACACACTGTATATTCACAGGCTTTAAACAGACAGTTGCACTCGTACCATGAATACTGCATGTATACAGTGTGTTTAAAACACAGTTTACAGAGGATTACAACCTACAGATGCATCCTGCTGTCAGGGCTTTGGGGAACTGCACTGGCGTGGTTTGTAACAACTGGCTCTTCATAAAGCATTTACCAGTCAACATCCATGTTAAGTGTTTACACAGGGAAAGATAGAGAGAGAAAGAGAGAGAGTGAGAGAGAGAGAGAGAGAGAGAGAGAGAGAGAGAGAGAGAGACGCTTAATAGATGGACAGGAGATCCTGGCCAAGCTGACTTTGGTTATAAGTCTATTATCCATTTGTACAGTCTTCTATTTAGTTGGTTGTAGCTCTGTCTCTGTTGCTCTCTCTCTTTCCCTCTCTCTCTCTCTCTCTCTGTGTGTGTGTGTGTGTGTGTGTCTTGGTCCAGGTCATTAGAGGCAACTTGCTGTGCCCTGATTTGTGCATTCACAGTATGTGAACACAGCAAGGGATCGATTAGTACTTTGTGTGGCATTTCACACAGGTCTCATCTCTCTGCCTTCATTTCCTTCTGCCACTGGATCAAATCTACATTTATACTGTGTGTGTGTGTGTGTGTGTGTGTGTGTGTGTGTGTGTGTGTGTGTGTGTGTGTGTGTGTTTGAGGGAGCGGTGCATTGACCTTTTTTGTTTTATATGGCTACAATCCACCATAAGCCATCAGATCCAGTGCTGCTAAATGGATCTCGAGTGGTTTTCTGTTTATTTTGACCACAACATTTTCACAATCATGTTGTGTGTTGATGAAGACACAGATACAAATCACACAATTTCAGGAAGTGATGGGCAAGTTTGCATATTTATTGTCAATTTAAAAATTTGAGTAATATTTGAATGCAGAAATGAGGGCGTCATAATTTAACTGTTGTATCAGTCAGTATGTGTGATTTGACCATATGTGTACTGCTCTATACCACATATGGAATCTATCCACAAATATGTTTGTTATTTTAAAACACATAAATATAATTTAAAGTGCAGTTCAATGAGGAAAATACAGATGACTCACTAGATTTCTTGTGTTGTTGCTAAAGGGTAAATTTCAAACATTTTCAAAACAATAAAATAGATTTTAAAAAACCATTTCCACACTTTGCACCTAATTCTCTTTGCCTGGGAGATCAAATGCTGCCCCGCCAAGGTGTCAAGGGAAAATAACATTATTGTCATTGTATAAATGTATAGTTGTGCAATTGTTCTCCAGCAAAAACATCCATCCTCTCATACAAGAGTTAATGAGGTCACAGGGCAAAAAGCACTGTGCAGGTATAATGTCCTCTAAGGGTCCATCTGGTAAATAACAAAATGGGAAAGAAAAGGAGGGTTTACCGAAATGACCAAAAAATTACAGAAAGCATTTTGCCACCTGTGGTTAAGATATAAGTGTGACTGAATGCCCTTGACCGATCGTGTCATTATTCTCCAAAATAGTCTGACATAAACACCCACGTCACACTGTGATTGGCTGCTGTACTGAAGTGAGGCAGGGGCCAGGTATTGAATTCGCTCGAGCTCTCGCCCCTTATTCTCGTCGCAGCTATTTTTGTCACTTTGAGGGAACAAAAGAGTGTGGCACCACGAATACCTGGGAAGACTGTCAGAGAATGGGAGCCTTTATCCTCTATTTCACATCCCCTCTGCATTTCACTCAGATTGTTGACTGAGGCCGGTGACAGCAGCTATAAACAGTTTTTCTCGTGTTGCAAACTTGTTCTTTTCAAGCACGAGACGACTCCGAGGGACATAAACGCTGGACACCAAGTCAAATGCTCTGCCACATACCCGTCCGTCCAGCCCGACTTCCATCAGAAGACTTGAGCTCAGTTTTCAAATGCCCAAAAAAAGGCCATTTTACCTCATTTTCCAAGTTACGTAAACGGATCAATGTCTAATCATTAACAAATGACAGTAGTTGTTGGAAATGGCGTCACATGGAGCGCAGCACAGTCCAACGGTTTCTTCAGGAGGTGAGAGGCAAGAGGAAATCGAGTGTGAGTCTGCCCAATTAACATTCGCCGGTCTATTTACATACACACATCCAAAGTGAGTGGCCCTTAACACAGCAAGGTGCTCAGGAGGCTGCAGGAAGCATCGGGGGTGGAAAGCTGAAATCAGCACCACATGCACAAAAAGAAAAATCTGGCTGAAACTACACAAGAAACAGAACATGTCTTTTAATGAAGCAACCGTGGTCCTCGGTCATAATTTTCAAAGAAGGTGCCAAGATTAAAGTCAAAGGAGTCTCCCAATGGCTTCAAGTCTGCACTGCTTTGAAAAATACCCCCAGTGTACAAAGCACCAAACCCACCCCCCCCCCACCACCACCACCTCCTCCCTGCTTTTTTTTTCCTCACCCACCCAATCTTTCTCTCTTTCACACTCTTCTTGGTCTGTTTTCTCTTTCTTTTCTTTCAAATAACTGGAGCTGCACTTTAGCCACCAATTCTCGCCCCTGATCCCATCATTAAAAAGGCTCAGGCAGAACAAGGGCTTTTTTAATGCGCGTGCGTGTGTGTGTGTCTGTGTGTGTGTGTGTGTGTGTAAGAAAGGCTCAGAGACAGACAGAGACAGGCTGACAGACCTGGGCCTGCCATGCGACGTGGCGCTCACTCTTTAAGTGCAACAGACACCTCCTCTCCGACTACAGAACTAACACTATGCCACGTGCACGCACAATAGGATGAATAATTGATCGGCCCGGGGCTTACGTGTTAAGAACAGAGGAGGCGTGCCAGTAGCGTTTTCACTTCAAATTTGTATTGTCTTTAGTCTCCGCCAGCCATCTACATTTCTAACACCTGCCTCAGTCAGATGTGCGCTGGTGCACTAGCCCCGGAACTATCTTTCATCTGGCACACTGTTACTGGTAGAAGAGGGAAAAAACACACACTTTCAAGAGATCATTATCTAGTAGGGAAACCAGGACACAAGTTTGATAGCTTCCCTCTTTCCTCCCACCTCCACCGGCTGTAACCTATGTTAGATCACTTCAACACCTGCAACATTCTTCAAAATAGAAAAAGAGGCTTCGCCTCCACAAAGGTTTCGCACCTTTGTTGTGAAAAAATGGCGACGTGTATTTCAAGTCTAAACATGAGATGTTAAAGGTGCTATTACAGGAGAAATACGCTCCCATTGAAGGAAACAACACCAAAAAGTTACTTAAAGCCTTAATTGTCATTGTATGTGCACTTTTAAAACAGGTAAGTTAAGTTGGTATAGTTAATGGGCTACTTTCATCTAAATTACTCAAGTATCTCACATTCACACTCACTCACACACTATATATGCTGCACTTTTCTGTCACACACCCCTCACACTCACAAGTCAGCGTCTTGCCCACGGACACTTAGGAATACAGACTGGAGGAGCTGGGGATCAAACCACCGACATTTTGGTTAGTGGATGACCTGCTGCACCGACTGAGAATGATAAACCTGCTATTTTGTGGATCTAGTTCTTTTTTATAAATTTGAAATTGTCTTGCTTATTAGTGCATTGTCCCTGCAGAGAGTAACAAGCTTTACTGGGCCTAAGAGAAGTACAGTTCATTTTATTGTGTGAATAAGTGAGGTCACTCTTATCTTTTTATATTCCAGATACAGATGTATTTGGTGTCTTTGGACAGAAAAGCACATTATTTTTAAAACACAATTATCCTGATGAAAGTTTCCAGACTCAAATGAGAGACCTGGGAAGGATGTATCTTTTCTAAAGAGGTTAAATAAACAATATGGTGTATGCAAAAAAAGCAAGAAAATAAACAAATAAATAAATGTATAAAAACATCCCCGACAAAGATCTGCACGTCAGCTTCAGCAAATGAGTGTTTAGCATGTTAACCCTCTGACATGTTTCAGAAGTGATGGAGCCGCGTTTCAGCTTTTAAAAAAGTGACAGGAAACGAAAAACCCATCAACACGAGCTGTTGCTTTTGACTTTAATACCTTCCCTCCATGTTCTTAACACATCCTGAAAAGAGGAAACCCCTGAATAACCAATAAGTCAAATTGAGTCCACATGCATTATATATTAAGGGATTAAAAAAATCTAAGTCTGCAACAAATCTACTTGGGGTCATTTGGTTTTTAAGTGTGTGGTCCATCCTCGTCTCCTGAATAAACCGATTCAGAGAAAACCCTTTAAACACTTTGATAAACTGCACTTTCTCCAGCTCCATAGATTTGATTTCCTTCTTCTTCTATGCAATAACTTTTTTAAGACTTCTTTACATGGTTTAAAATCAAATATCAAATATATATAGTGTCTTTCAAAAAGGCTTTATTCATCTGTTTTTCTTTTCTATAAAATACAAATGTGATTTGGGGTATCCAGTTAAACTTTTAATAAGTTTGTAACTAATATATTATTTTCCTTATAAGAAAATGAACAGTGGAGATATGTATCTGGTGTAAGAACCTCAAATCATATAGATTAAAATTCAATTAAAAGCGACTTTGTACAATTTAGTTTAGTTTGATGTCTTGTAAAAACACAAGAGCATTTAGCCTGAAGGCAGAGGGGGAAATTAAGCCTGGCTTTGTCCAGAGTTAAAGAAGTCCACTAGGCTAGCTAATTTAGTTTAATGTGTACAACATAAAAGATCTAAAAACAATCCGTATTTATTTTTGTAGTGTGGGACTATTTCTTGACCGAGTGTTGTGACTTTTTTAGATGTCAAGTTGTTATCGATCCTCTCGTCCAAATCTCAAAGCGAACGTGAATAGACATCCGTCCAAAAATGTCAAACTATTTCTCTCCTAATCTCAAGGTACGGCGAAGAACTTAAAGTTCTTTCTCAAAGTGTCTAATAAGTTCCACCGCTGCCTTGACTTTGCTGCCAAGCGGTTCATAACTATGTAATGTCCTCATGCATTATAAAGACCTGGCCACGTTTGAAAACAGCGCAGTGAAAAACAACAAGTGATCAAAGCTGTGGAAGTTGACTGAACAGGAACTGAGATGGCTTGACCTTAAACATACTTGGGTTCCCTGATGGACGCGAGAGCCAACTCCCTCCTCGGTAAACAGTCCTGTAATATTAAACACACAGGACGTCAAAAGGCTCTTATGTTTGCGCCCCTCTGCAGCGTATTGGGATGTTTTGCCCAGGGTCGGCGTCCCACCATTATGACATCACTCAGGACCCGAGCAGGAGACGTTCAAAGGCGGCGCGGCGGTGCATCGTATTCATCAATTGAAAATATTCATATGCATATTCACCCCTGCCACCCTCGAAGGGAAGCGTCTCCTTTTTAAAGGCTGGAATCCACTGGCAACACATGAAAAGTTACAAAACATCAAATAAAGCACTGGGAAAAGAAAATTAAAAATACAAACCTCTGGCGTGAAATGGAAGACGCGTGAAAAGAGGAGGAAATGCTTTAGAAAGTGCAGTGATTGAGCGGCGGCTGATTAATCGGCGATGGCTTTCTCGGGTAACTGTCCGACATTACTTTTGATTTAGCGCGCTGGGCGATCAATACAAAGAGCTGGAGGTGGTGTTTCTAATTAAGGTAATTCATGGTGTGGCTGATATGGGTAAATTACACATTGCTTTTGCACGTTTAGACATCGTGTGAAAGTCTCATCAATTACGCTGAGACTGCTGGTTTTATGTTTCCTGTATTGGAACTGGAAATTGTATAGTGCTGTACTCACTGTCCAATCAGTCTGGTCAGTTTATCTAGTTTATTGAACTAAAAAGCTAAGTTTGGTTGTAATTTGCATTATTCACTTGGATTAAGGATTGTGTGATACATAGAGTTAATTCCAGATATTAAGTCTATCAACCATCACTATGTCTCAATTAAGTGGCCGCACCCTTCGTTGGCTAAATTCGTAGAACTGTGTCACAGCGGCGCGATTAGACTGTTCCAATTCGAAGGTTCCTCCAAATGTGTCCTTCCTTTTATAGAGAAAATGGCGGCAGCAAGCAATGAGTCTTTTGAATCTAGGTACTCAAACAAAAAGCTAAGGCACACATATTCAAAAACATGTTTAGTCAATAGCGGTATTGCTGTAAGAGCGAGACAAGGCCGTCTTATACGAAGAAAAGATGACACCAGGCAAGACCGAAGCGTGTTTGTGTTGGATGCTAAGACCCATCTCAAGCAGGTCAGTGGCATCACTTCTGTAAAGCCCTGTCTTTATATCGGCAGCTCACAGGAAGAAAGGATTTAATAGAAAAGGTTAAATGTTGAACCTGCTGAGGATCGAGGAGGCTTCAAGGCAAGAGACCCATTCTCCACCAGAGAAAACTAAAGTCAGGTCTCCGATGGTCAACAGAGATTTGTTTGTGTTTTCTACATGACTGGACGTACAAAGTTCTCGAAACAAGCATGTTTGTTGTCAGATCGGATGTATTCCTTTTCAACCATGGCAACATAAAGGAAGGACGGAAGTGTGTGAGCAGTGACGGCTACATCATTTTAAAACAGACACAAATGTTTTCATACATTAAGGTGCAAGGTTCAAAGGCTTTATTGTCATATGCAATAATAGACAAGTTATCAATGCAATGCAATTCTGAGTTCTCTTAAAATAAAATAAGTAAAAAGCTAGAAACATCCAAAGAAAACTAGAAACGTTTAAATAAACATAAATATAAATTAATATATACAGAAAATGTTTACATGTCCATGCATTCATTTAGCAAGGCGTTGGCTAAATTAGAGGTTCTGGAGATTCTAGAGTGTTATCTGATATCTGAGTTCAGGGTAAGAAGGCTTGTTTGTGGTTGAAGCTTTCTCTCCATCGTTAAAGAGAGAAAAACAGCTGCATCAAACATCTGTAAGATAAGGCAGTGAACACCGGATCAGCACTAATTCAAAGCAGCTCTGTTTGTCCACTGCCACTCCACAACCAAACGGTGTCAATTGAATAACTGCAAATCTTGCTGTTTAGTGTATAATCAGAAGGTGCCCCCGTGTTACCACAGGCCTCGGAGCCACTATTAAACCCGCAGACGGCACAGAGACGGGGCTGCGATCCGGTGTGCGAGGCATCAAAAAAACAAGGTGCCATGTTCTCAAACACAGAGGTAGGTTAAGTGGCAAAGAATGGCAGAAAGCAGCAGTCATTTCAGAAAGCCGCTGCTGCGCCGCATGCTTATGCCAGCAGAAAGGGCTTAAATATACCCGCATGGATATGCAATTTCTGCATGAAGAGTTTGACAATAAAAGGGCCACCACATCATTTCTGATGAGATTCGATTGTCTGTGTTTGTGAGTGTACGTGTGTGTGTGTGTGTTTGTGTACAGAAAGGAAGGTTTCTACCAATCTGTCCTACTTACACCTCAGGTAACGCAAAATAAGGAAGAAAAGTGAATAGTGTTTAAGAACAGAAGATTCGTTTTTACATGACCCCTATCATGCTTGGCAATCTTAAAAACATCATTAAGAACCAATTTCATAAATAAATGACATTCTGTTTAAAAATATTAAATCTTTCCTGTTTTTCTTCCTTTTCTTATTTACTGAAAAAAGTAAACTTAACAATAAATGGCTCCTTTCTCTATACAATTGGACTGGAAGGTCTTGATTTCTCAAGTGTGTAAAAAACTGCAATAAAACAATACAAAATAATAATAAAATATCCTGAACTTCTTAAAGACTCATCAGTTAAGAGCATTTGAATCTATTCAGGCTTCGGTTTTCAGTGGAATCAAGTGGTGTCGTGTCATGTAATGAATCTGTAGAAGATGTGCAGACGTCTGGTGTTAATGATGTTAATTAATCTTTTGTAGACAAAGCAGGTAACGACCACATGGCTTTGATAAAGAAAAATATCTACTGTGGTAACACTAATTTTAATAATAATGTATAACAGCACTTTTTAATGCATTTGAAGTTGGTTTCTAAGTTCCAAGTAATGGTTTTATTACTGGTTTAAAAATCCCCAACAACGGTTTTCAGATTGTAGATCTTCGATGGACCTTTGTACCAGCTGTCTTCTGAAAAGTGCTGCAGACGTGTGAACTACTTAGTAACTCACTGATAAATGATTCTATACCCTGCTGCTCTTAGCATAATTACAATTGACTTAATAACTTTTGCATGCGGCTTGTTAATAGTGAGAAACTCATGAACCTTTACTGACTTTATCATTGATGTAACTTTAAAGTCATTAATATATGTTTAATAACCTGGTGTCCTCACAGCTGTTCTGCTTAGTAAAGCATTCGTAAATGATTTGTTAACATTGATAAACCAATTACTCACAACTACTAAATAGAGGCTTATTATAGAGTAGTACAAAAACTTTGAGGACAATGTTTTCAACAATACATTTATAAACACTGAACATATAAAGCTTACAATAAACAGATTTAAAATTAAAAGTGACAATTACAGATTTGTCTACAACAAATATCTGATTGAAGCATTTCGCACTGTTTCCTGACTCTAAAGCCATCGATTAAATCTTTAATTTTACAAATGGTGTTTCCTTTTGAATTTTAAACCAAATTGCCTTCAATTGTTCAGAACAGCTGAGAGGGCCCATGAGTGATGATGTGTGAGGACACTGTGACTGATGTGGTTAATGTGACTGCAGCGGTGACACGATGAGGGATGAGGGTGACCCATGAGAATCAGGAGGACACTGGTGTCATGGATTTTCTTACATCTACTCCAATGTAGACCTAGACTGGAATACGACCATTGCAATACAGCAAAAGGAAATGTTTTCATATTTCAAACCATTATGCAGATAATTTTCATTTCTTTGCTACAAAAACCATTAATATGAACTGTACTAATGTTAACACGCCACATTTCATAAAGATGATTGATAATAAGCTATTCTTCTTTTGGTAATATCATTTCCTGGAGACTTTTCTAACCCAAATTAGCCCTAAAAAATCTCCATGTACTTCTCCTTGAACTTCATTCCTACGTTTACACTGTACTTAACGTAAATTTTACAGTTCACGTCCTCTCCAAAGCCGGGGCAAAATAGCTCTCCTTATGACTTAAGCAGAATTGACAATTAGCCTGCTAGCTGGAGCAGAGGTCTCTGCAGTGGGTCCCTGATGTACTGTACGGCAGATGAAGAGATTGAACCACCACCATCAATGGTTGCCTGTCTGAGATTGGCTGCTGTAATTGGTACCCACTCTCTAACACTCACATTCCATCACACTTTATTAACGCCCGTCACCCAGTCAGGAGCTAATCTTTTATTCTGTTTTCCAATTATTGTAAAGTGGCGGGCTTTAAATGAGGAGGAGGAGATAATGAAATTAACTTCCCTAACTTAGAGCAATTCTCCATGGCACAATGATCAGATATTCTCTTGGTCTGGGAAATGTATGCTAATTTTATGCATCTATCATTAGTTATTACCACTGCAGCAACATAAGACACTGTTTTCTTGAACAATTAGACCTAAAATACTGCATTTTAATCAGCCGGGGGAGGCTCGCGTGCATATTAAAACTGCTGTAATCGAAAAGTGTGAACTTTTGACACTTCTTGAAGCAGGTGTTTGACAGCAGTGACAGTTTGTTTACATCCTGCTGTGTTTGTGTTCCGTTTTCAAAGATTCTTCCGTAACACCTGAGAGAATACTCCAGGGCTTTTTTTCTCCTCTGCTTGTCTATTGTTGCTACTTCAACATCATTTTTTCTTGTCTAACATTTTAAACACTCTGGTTGTTTGATTTGTTTTTGTTCTTTTCTTTACTTAAGGAGGAGATAGAGAAATATAAAGGATGATTTGGTTGCATTTAACGTAACAATCAATTACACTGACACCTTGAGTCAGGATTGTAGGGATGCACTCGGACTGTCACACACATAATGAAGACGTGCACGAGGCAAAAGCTTGGACGAAGCCATTCAAGGAGCAGGAGCAGGCCAGATGAATAAACAGGGCTTTTAAATAATGCAATTGCAGACTTAATGCAAGAGATTATCTGTTTTATTTCTACTTTTCTGGTCGCTTGTGCAGCCAAATGACTTATTAATGAACGACAATAAACTCAGAACATGTGTTCCAGTAATCTGAAAACACCTTAACTACAGTTGAGCTAAGTATTCAGAATAGAGTTGAAACAATTGAATAATTGATCCCTTAACAGGAAATGAATTGGTTTCTATTTTTGATATTCATTTCAATTAATTTTACTCGGTCTGTGTTTGCTGTTTTTCTCTGTATTATATAATTGATCACAGAATATTTTATTTGGCCTGTAGTGCTTGAAGATGTCCACTCGGGCTTTAAAGCATTCTTCAGATTTATCAGAGATTTTATAAATTAAACAACTAACTGGGTAAATAATCATCAAATTAATCGCAAATGAAAAAAAAAAAAAATTGTTTTATTTGTCTCAATTGTTCCATCACAAAGATCATTCTTCCATTTTTAAACAGTGGGATAAATAATTTGAGGTACACATGGGCAACAAACAAGGCTTTGTGGTTGCAGCTCTGTTGCACAGCAAATTAATTTGATTTTGCTTAACTAATGAATCTAACACTCAATAAGAACCCCCTTCCCTCTTCTGGTCTTTTCTTTGCCACAGGCCCAGCGCTCCGAGGCCCCCAGGCGAGCTCCCATCCCCACACAGCTCATCAGTCACCCTGGGCAGTCTCTCCCCCAACGGGACCCCCTGATGCCCAGTAATGGCTGTTTGATGACCCTCATAAAAGGAGTCAATGTATTGATGGAGCCCTTTGAGGACAGACCTAATTTGTATGAGGATCAATTTAGCCAATTCATAAGAGAAGGACCAGTGGACGAAGAGGAGGGGAGTGTGTGTGTCTGTGTGTGTGCGTGTGTGGGTGGGACTTCAAAACACAACATCACACCTGTGACCTCGCAGCTCAGACTGTGTGTTTGCGTTGACACACACAATTTGTTTTAATGATAGCCTGTCGTGTTGTTATTAAATAATTGAATCCCTCTCAGATCCGATTACCATGTAAAGGACTGCACGTTATATTATGCGTGTCACCGCTGTCTGTCACACACGCAGCTTGGTGTCATCAATTTTTATGAGTGGGCTCCATGCATATATGGCTGATCTTAACTCAGGGTCTTATGAAGCTCTTAAAATCCCAGTGAAGTGACTCAGGAGCGGCTATAACCTGAATCCGGATGAACACAGCGCTGACAGATGATTACTGTGTCTGTCAGGGTGACAGAACAATCGTTTATCTGCAGATTAATGAAACACGAGGGCCTCGTACAGACGACAGCAGCTGAGATTCAAGAGGAAGAGTGGGAGGAGTAAAAAAATACAATACAATTGTCTTATAAATACAGAACAACAATTTGCAGACAATGCGGGAAATTGGTCAAAACACAACTTCTTTAAATGCAGCAGATTTCAAAGCTTAGACATGACCCCCACACAACAGGCGAGATTAATTCACTTTCCCCGAGTCAAAGAGGGCCGGGCTGTGAGAGACAGTAGCTCTAATCAGGTGTATATAGCCGAGGTGAACCTCCAGATATTTGCTCGCAGAATAATCAGTGTCTGGCTGAAGCCCTGCTGCCCTGGCCTCTGCTTACCTAATGAGACCCCATGCCCGTGATTTCTCAGCGTGCTCCGGCTCACCAGCCCACTCCTGCTCCACCCAGGGAAAAGGAGAAGAAGACGAGAAGTAAAAAAGGAGGAGGCGGCGGAGGAGGAGTAAGGGGGGGAAACGCAACTCCCCCCCCCCTCCCTTGCTCCCACTCCCTCCCATATCATTTGCATGTGCAGAATCAGGAGTGATATCCACAGAGATGAAGTCAGGAGGGGATGAATGAAAAGAGAAAAAGAAGAAGAGAAGGCAGAAGGAGTGAGGTGTGCTCTCTGGCCACCAAATGCTTCCAGAAGTGGGTCAGGTCTTTCTTTCTTCATCCTCGGGAAAAGTGAAAGAAGTGATAAATGAAAATAGGCACCACACAGTTCCTGTCTCCTGAAAGCGATGAGGGTTGGAGCGGGGGGGAGGTGGAAGGTGAAGTAATAGGAGAGACAAAAAAAAAGAGCGAGCGGGATCTGAAGGGGTGGAGGGACTGGGGAAGGTTTTTTTTCTTCTTTTTGAATGGAATCCAATGGCAGGTCCTGACGTTGAGGAGAGGAGAGAGTGGAGAGCCCCAGTGTCTGCAGCTCCAAACGAGGATGTGATGAGACTGCATGGCTAATGAAGCAGCGCTCCTCTCCGGCTCCACAGAGAGCCCAGCCTTTTCTTATTCCCATTCATCATTAATTCAAGAACGTTGATAATTTCATTAGTTTCTTCTTTTTTTTCGAGCATTTTCCAGGGCCTTTATCAATAAATGATGGGCAATGGACCAGGGGCTGCCCCTGCTTAGCTAAACACACACACTTCTCCCACTCCCCTTTTCTTTTTTCCCCTTTTTCGTTCATTTTCATAGGAGCAAATGTGTATTTGTATAGTGTGGTGGAAGAAAAGGAGGGACCTCGCCTCAGACTCAGACAGAACTCTTATCTTCTGTTTTACAGTTACACAGAGGTCAGAAATAAAAGTTTTTTATGGGTGTTGTTTATGGGCATTCCAAACTCAGTTGTAAACAATATGGTTAATTCCATTTAGCCAGGAAATTGTGCATCTTACTGTTTTGAGACACTTGAACAAACCCAATGTTAATGGCTTTAGTAGAAAAGTTTGTGTTTTTTATACCATGACAACAGATAATATTTGCTGTGAAGACTGATCGCTACTAGAAGTCAAAACTCAAAGGTCCAAATTATATTATTATGTTATGTATGTCTATCTTCTATTCATTATTTATATATACTTCAAATGCATGTCTATATTTCAGAGCTAAGACATCGAAAGTTTCTTTCCATCTCATTGTTATCTGTGTGGGAACATTATTTCCTTATATATAAATTTATTTAGTAACTTTGAACCAACTTTTTCTTTAAAGTTGATTCAACCTGAAACATGGATTATATGCCTTTGCTGATGGGCCCATATGAAATGTCCATATTTTTAAGTGGAGTTTTTCTTCTTCTATGAGTAAGTGAGATGAGATAGTTAGTACGACATAATACTAATGTGTCCTAAACCTTTTTTCATGTGTATTTGATTAATTATTTAACCCAGCTTCTTGCCGTGGCAAACACAAACGTCATTGATTTAAAAGTTTTTTTTTACAAGAATATATCGGCAAAGGTCGCAAGCAAATGGTGCAATAAAAATCGATAAAATAAAATGTGAAGAAATTATATGAGGAAACATGATCAATTAAACACAAATTTACTTTTTAATGTCTTGTTTCACAATCTTTCTGCACTTTTTGCAGATTTACTTGGTCTGTATCTATATTTGTGCCTTATGTTTACTGCTAACTTTTCTAAAAAACACTAACTTTTCTGTTGGAGTTGATTTTGAATTCATGATTCAAGATATGACAAAATTTCAAAAAGAAGAAAAGAGAAGGTGCATACTGGGACCAATCATTCTGGGATATAACATATGGCACTCGCGGTGACACAGGGGGCATCTCAGGTAAATAAACCAGTATCTGGCACAACACAGTAGAGTCTGCCTTGGCACGGCTGTAGTGACACAGGGAACTTGGCCAGGGTATCCATGTATCCACACACACCCCCATACACACACCACCACACACAGCTAGATTGGGGGCTCTGAGGGGCTGGATCCAGGGATTACTCTAACCACATTTATTTATTAACTCTCAATTAAGTATGGGTGTCCCAGGGCTTAGAGTGGCTTAGTGAGCAAGTGGGACCTCAAGCGTGTTTTCATGACAGTCGAGGCCCCTGATCTCAGTTCACTCCATTTTGCTGATTAAATATAAGCTTTTCATCTGTGGATACAATGCTATTAATTAAATCATTATATGAGTGACTCGCTTATGAGCAAAGGGAGCAGTGAAAAGAGAGACTCGCGCGATTAGCTCATTGCAATAACTACTGAAATATTCATTAATAAAAAAAAAGATAGCCTAAATTCAATGACAAGGATTACATGTGTAGAGACCCTCTCCCTTCCTTCATTGGACCAGCCCCCTTCAGCATGTGCCCGCGCTGAAGGCCCCCTTTTTGATCACGAGATAAAGGAATCGAACAAATGCTGAAATCACACACTGGCATAATGTGCATGTGCTGCCGCGCACAGACACACACACACACGAACAAAGTTACAACGAGCCCATTAAGAATGTTGCATTTTAAACAGTTCTTTAATGAAATATGACCATGGAGTTGTAATAGCTTGCTCGGGGGAAGCAGGATGACTGTAAATGCAGAGGGTACAGAGAGAGTTGTGTTTTCTGTTTCCCTGCTGAATTGCAAGACAAACATGATGCAAAGCATCCGTATTTGTAGTGCATCCCTCAGCTGATTAAGGGCATGTTCATTCACAGACACACTACTTAGGAGAAACGCTAATGTGGCGTGCACGTGTTTCAATGAGAGGATGTGACTATTCAGGTTGGGCCAGGGCAGCAGTACATCATTTGTCAAAAGCATTTTAAAAAGTTGAAGATACTTTGGAATGTATTCAGCAAAGATCAAATCCAAAAACCGAAAGGAAGGATTGAAAAGGAAGGAAAAAGAAAGGAAACTGGAAAGAAAGACCTCAATATATATTTAAGTTTTAATTTCTGTTAAATGCCCACTGTCATCATTGTCAGCTTATATTTCTACCAAGCTTCTGTCAGGTTGGTTCAGTACCTCTGATACTCAGTCTGACTTCTGGGCTGTAAAATGTAAGACATGACCTTTCAACGGAGACCAGGCTTTACGACTGTTATCACAAGGGTTGAAGAACAGTACATTTTTTATTTTTATATTCGGGCTGGTGCAAAAAAGAGTAGAGGAGGGGTCCTGTGAAGGGATATCAATTATTTTATATTAACAATGAATTAAATGACTGCGTAATGTAAAAAGGGTCGCTTGTGGCTCCTAAAGATTAGGTATTTATCTTGAGCTGTCCTTGTGTTTGAATGTCTTTTGGATCATTGATCAGATCAACCCATCAGGCAGTAGGCTAGTTTATATCAGTTTATATGTCTACAAATACTGTATAGATAAGCAACTATCGGGTCAACTTAGTGGAGCTGGAGGAGACCAAAACAGAGGTGAAAGAAGAGTGAAAAAAAAACTGTTTTCGATATATTCATGGCAGATTTCCACTGCGTTTCCAGATTACTGAGTAGACAGAAAAGCCAAGAAAAGTGTTTGTGTAAAGTGGAGAAAAGGTTTTGTGGGAGGCAGGAGGAGAGGCTGATGGCCACAGACAGCTACAGAACTCTGTGAGGTGTAATATGAAACAAAGCTGCAGGTTCTTCTTCACTGTAAGACACCTCCTTCACCTCTCGCTGACATGAGAGCGGGAGGAGTTGGGTGAGGAGTGAGCTGTGATAGACGCACAGGCAGAGGGAAAGAGATTCAGGGGAGGCAATGGAAAAAGTGGGAGAGGGAAAGACATGAAGAATTAAAGAGAGGGAGGGAGAGAGGCCTGTCTGTCAGGAGCCGACGTTCTGGGAGGCCTGTCGGAGGAGGTGAGTGCTGTCGAGCAGATAGAGGCAGACTGAGCGGGCGGGCGAGGGAGAGGGAGACAAAGCAGGTCAAAGCTTCAACGCTGCCACCCAGGAAGCTAAAGGCCAGACAATCAGCATGGCAGGGACCACAGCTGTGTGAAGCTATGATGGCTGCGCTATACTGGAAAGGTTCTGACAACACGCCGTGCGTCTACGAGCTGGCAGCAGACAGCATTGCAGTTCATGTTCTTGATGGGGAAAATGCCAGTATGACACACAGGTACTGGGAGAGGAAACCTCATTTAGGTCTATATGTGTTTCCACCGGATACACTCAGTAACATTCAAAGACGGCTCTTGTTAAAGCGTCTCACCCTGACGCCTGTTTCCACATTGATTAATGAATAATCAATCCCGGCAGAGGGCGGTATGCAGTGGCACTGGTCGAGGGTATGAAAAGAGAGGGGTCATTTTTCCAGGCAGGCTCGTGGCCACCCTCATGTGTGATCTTAGCATGATGGGGTGCCACCATGATGTGTATTACCAAAGCATTGCTGTACAAACTTTAATTTGGCTCTGTAACTTCCTCCATTGTGCATAAAGGTGGAACACAAAAGCCCCATTTGCATGTTTCGCTGAAAAAAATTAAGGACTAATACAAATAATTTTTTACAGTCACCAGAGTCTCCATCCTCTGAGGACTATGAATGTCTACAAAGTTTTTATCAATTAGAGATATTTCAGTCATCAACTGGGCCATTGTCTGTGAAAACAGATGTTCCTTTATAATTAGATTTGATCTCATTAGCCCAATGTGGTGTAGTGGTTTGGATTCCTCGTTTGTATAAGAGGAACCAATGTTTTAAAGGTAGAGTACTTGAAATACAAGCGTAGAACAAATCACTCATAAAGACAAATGGTCATAGCTCTGAAGAGTGAAGCTTGCTCTGTAAATGTTAGAATGGAAGGAATTAATCGATCGCACAATGTAACGTGCTAAAACACAAATCTACAAACGACAATGCACTTGACTAATGTCTGGTACGTGGCTGCAAGGAAAACCAATGGCAGGCGTACAAAAGCAGATGAGAAGGATGCTCCTCCCGCCTAGATAGAGTTGGGTGGTTTGAGCATCTGCCAGTTCACCACCCAAAGGGGAGTGTCGGTGGGCTCTTCAAACACCCTGCGTGGGTCCTCCTCCTTTTGATGCTCCTGGAGAGGGAGAGGACGGGGGGAACAGGAGACACTCCTCCACACACGCTGTTGAGCTCTATTGGACCAGATGGGGGGGAAAGAAATGTAGGAAATAAAGACGGAGAGGAAAACTGGAAAGGAAATTTATAGAATCACATGGTACTTTGTATGTTGGAAGCAGGAAAGGTAGTGAGGAAGTGGACTTTGTCAAAAGGTCTTTAGATTTCACTCCCACAGTTGGAGAACATGCAGGGTCCTGTAGGTGAACTGTAAAATGCTTGTAGGTGAGAATCTGAGCATTGTTATTATTATTATTGTGTGTGTCTGTTTGGTAGCCCTCAACTGACCCTGCATCTCCACTATCAAAGTTAATACTGTCAAATTTCCACAGGACATATTGTATGTGTTTCTGAGATTCTGCTCTCATTTTAGTGATGAGAAAATGGTTTGAAGCTATTTAGCAAACTAGGAAAATGTGTGGTATTATAACATTTATGCACTTAAGTACCTGAAATTAATTGGGTTAAGTTTGGGTTACATACTAAACTATAGTAAATCTGCAAGTCACTATTATTTCCCTTTTGGGTTCATTTG
Organism: Platichthys flesus; assembly: GCF_949316205.1. Lineage (NCBI taxonomy): Eukaryota > Metazoa > Chordata > Actinopteri > Pleuronectiformes > Pleuronectidae > Platichthys > Platichthys flesus. Next base: position 21,111,691 of record NC_084949.1, read on the forward strand.
GTGATTTATATTCTCGATTAATTGTTTTGTTGATTAAAAGTGATGACATACTGGGAAAAAAGCCCATTGTGCTATCCCACAAACATGCATAATTTATTATATATTAGAATATTTCATACATATATATGTCTTTGTAATTTGGTGAGTCAACCATCCATAACTCAGGCATGCTAGGTTTACTATTATCTTTGACAAAACAGTAGATCTCCACAGTGACGATCACTTCATGGATTTATCCCTTCAGATCTCATCTAAATAGCTAATAAAAGAAAGAAGAACACATTTTTACCTAAAAATAATATGCAGAAGGATCCCCTTGGCTTCCAATACTGCCAATATGAGCAAAGGATGCACATGCATACATGCAGGTGCACACAAACACAAGCACACACACATGCACACAAACATGCACAAGCAGCAGGATCAGAGGGAAAGCATCACAGGAAGGGAGCAGTACGGGGGGAGTGAATGCCTTCGATAACTTTGAGTCTTTCTCTATGTTTTAGTGGCTGTTGAAAACAGACTCATACTCAGCAGTTTCATATCTTGGAGGTATCTTCGCAAAACCTGCATTCTTACTGTGTGTGTGTGCGTGAGTGCGTGCGTGCGTGTGTGTGTGGATGTGAGAATGGTGGGTGTTAATCTCCGGTTCTATTTCGAAATTCAGAGCAACACAGACACCAAACAAAGCACAGAGACACACAATTCTATTTGGACAATTGGGAGATCAAAAATGGCTCCTCAAAGGATAACTTTTTGGGGTAATTGACAGGATGCTTGTAAAAAAAACACAAAGAGGACCATAAATAAATGAACACATGAGGCTTTTGTGTGGTTTTTGGGTGAGCACCTGGTATCAAACACAGTCACACTTCGCAGATAAAAGCTCTGACAGAAAAATTACAGCAACAATCAGTTAAAGCCTGTTCCAGAGGAGAGGCAGTTTGACGGACAGCTGTAGGTGAGAGGTAAGCTATGGAGACCAGCAGTCAAATGGACAATGGAGGTCTCACCTGCGCTGACGTACAGATAAAAACATCTCACGCCGTCTGATCTTCAAAGACAGTGGACCGAGGAGCAGTCGTGTTGAAACGGTTTAAAAGCGGCGCTGAATTATTGAAGAGCCCTGGGTCTTGCGATGACGTGATAACAAACCATTGAGCTTGATAATCAGGTGAGGAAAACAGATCTCAAACCAGTTCTATGTGTTCAAAACACAAGGATCAGATCCGAGTAGGAAAAAAGGAATAGGCCTCCGTTTGACTGAGGAAGGACAAACTCTTCAGTCTGTCCACAAAGCACTTTCAAAAGAGGCCCGAACATATGAAATAAAACACAACTGATGAGATAATATCTCCTGGGCAGACACACAGCTGAACCGGTCCAGCTGACTGGAGCCCCGCCGCCATCTGAGCTAAGGGCGCCGTGAGGGATGGACCCTGGGAGGCAGACATGAATCATATGTCAGGGAATTACGTCCACGACATTTAATAGTGTGTTTCTGCTCAGAGCCATGTGGTCCCAGCGAGGCCCGAGACGGGGAAAACAAATCTGTAATGGGCTCACAATTGAATCAGGTGTCTGGTCCTCTTAAGGAAATTAAGTTGTGGAGGGAGCCGGGCCACTTAATGAGAGGCAGGCTCGCGGACAGTGACGAATGGAGGGTGACACCGGCAAGAGTGCGAGGCCGCCACAATATCTGCATTTGGACTGGTGATGATTTTTCATCCACGAACCCCCCCCCCCCCCCACCATCCTGCTTCTTTCTTTCTTTCCCTCTCTCTCTCTCTCTCTCCCCCACACACACACACACTTTCTCACCTCCCTCCGCCCTCCCATTTCCGCAGCTTCATCTGGGACACATTTGCTCCCCGTGTGATACTAGCCATTTATTTGCACATATATTCATGGGAATGATGACAGCTAATAAAGAGGGGAATCTTCTCTCCATGTGTTTTTACTTCACCTTGCATCTTGATGGTGGCCATTATGCGATTTTGATGGATGTCCCTCCGTACTCACTGCAGTCACCCGCAGCATAACCTACACAGCGTGCCCTCCAGAATGAGCAGAGAGATATACAATACAATTAAGTTTCAAGGGAAAACTTTTTTTTTAATAGAGAGGTACAGTAATGGTACTGTAATGTTTATTTTTATTGCAGGATTTAATCTGGTGCATTATTATGCATTCGTTTATATGAAGGTACCAAGAATCTTATCCATTCAACCTTTGGGCATTAATTATTCATTGTGCAATTGTGACTCAGTGATAATGTGTTTTTAAACAGATGGTATACACAAATTCCCATTAATTGTTGAATTTTGAACATATTCCAGTGGTGAGGAGTTGTAACAAATAATATTTAAGTGTTAAACTCAAGGTTTTCAGCACTTCAGTCTGTTCACGTGAAGCAAGGCAGAATGCAAAAGTCTGACTAAAGCCAAGCTCACCTACACCTGATCAGCATTTCGAAGCAGTATTCAGAGCTGTATCCCACAATTCACCTCAGACTACTCACCATTCAACACTATTGAATGCATTGATAAGCTGTTTTATACACTGATAATGATCAACATCAGGAGAATTTTATTTATATAATATAACGTCCTAAAGCGACACAGTTGAGGTAGAAACTTTTAATAGTCCCTCGTGATGATCTTTATTGATGAGTAGAATATATGTGACCTAATGCTCAGAAAATGCAAACAGATGGGTTGACAATGGAAAACCGGATTACACTGAAGCTGTGGTTCCTTTGGAGTCTAACCCATATGTATTTTTTTAGGCCGATTTACATTGAGGAGCAAAAAATGTATTGAAATATTGATTTATTGAGTTGATTCCTTAGATGTCATTATCAAACTCTTTTGACAAATAAGTGTAATTGACACTTGATATTTATGAGGCTACTGATTCATCGGTTGAACTCTAGTTTTAATGTTTTCCATCATGTGTCATCACTACAGTTAACCGGGGAGAAACTGATGAATTTAAACTGACCAATCCTGCTATAACAGACTTTTAACAGCTACATTTGAAACCTACACACACACACGTAGTTGAGTATCTAATGATGAAAACGCTGCATGACACTCTGACCACTGGTGTAGATACAGTATGCAAGTAGGAGATTTATTCTGTCCCCTTGAGCTGGTGAACTATTAAAATGCAGACTCTTATGCAACTTGTGAGTGAAAAGCTCAGCAATCTGTCACCTAAATGGATTATCCTGATGTCAGAGATAGTGCCACTAAACATGGAGACATGGAAATCTCTGCCACGGCAAAATGGCCTTGAAAGGAGGAGTCACTCTCATTCCCATGAGTTGCTGCGTCAATGTCTTAGCACTTGTCTTTATGCAGTATGGAGGCATGTTGTGGTTTTTTTGGTGATGTTTTTTTAACGTTTGTAGAAGTGGTCGCCATGTACAATTAAATTGGATTTGGCTGCAGCGTTGTTTGAAAGTGTTTTTTGGACTTAAACACTTCACCCACCATCTCCATCGCAGTAGTGAGTAGATAATCAGTGAATTATTGTTTCTGGGTGAACTATCCCTTTAAATGGAGACCATTTCCCGAAAAGGGCTTAGTTTGATCCATCTATGTTGCCATTGTGAGCTCATTTTGTTTTTGCCAAACATGAGAAAAATGTCATTACAATTCCCTTTGATGCCTCTGCTCTTGTGAAGATTCTTGTCTGTTAAGATATACGTTTCCCTGTCGTGTCCCCCCCCCCCCCCCCCACACACACACACACACCTTAGTTATGGCAGAGACTCTACCTATACAGAAGCAGCTACGATGCTAATTCAGTAACATAATCCATGAGCGGTACAAACTGGCAGGACCACTACTTGACACTGAGGCTGCCCACGCTGAGTCATTCTCTTTGATAGCTGACCCCACACAGTCTACTGTATGCATAATGGCGGTACATGGAAACAGCTGTAGTGTGTTGACGATCAATGTCTGTCCTTTCAACACAGTAATTGTGAGGCCAGAGAATGGCTGAGTAGCTGAGGCTGCTGCTGCTGCTGCTGCTGCAGGATGGCCACTAGAGTGAATGGTCACTCATGTATGCCTTTTAGAGATACACTCCATCCATCCGGACAAGACTCGGACTCAGATTTAGTTATGTGGATGGAGGCAACACAAAAGTCTGTGTGGATTGTGGTAGAATTGTTGGATTCAATGAGGCTTCAACACCCCTCCTCTCCGGCTCCATCTCTCCCAGCTGACTGGCCATGAATAATTGACCCCATAGTCTGGGCCCCTGCTCATTACTGGGGGATGTGTCGGCCTGGTTTGTGATGCTATGAGGGAAGGTGCGAGTGCCTGCGTCCGCAAGCCTGGCTCAGTTTTCCCCTCTACCCCTGACCACCACGCCAGTCGGGCAGGTGGGCAGTAACACTACATCCACTGCCAGAGAGGAGTTCTTCGAGGATTCTTTAAGAATTCTCTTGTGAATTTAAGGAGTTTTGGGCTGGATTATCAAAGGGTGCAGGAGCAGACCAGGGAGTGTACACTGATATCCAGGAAAAGTTTTCAGGTACACACTCAAACTAGAAGAAAACTATTCATGGTCTTAAGGTGAGTACTGTGCTTGAATGGAGTCATGACCATCTTGATATGGAAGTGGGGAAAGTCATCTGAAAAAAAGTTGCACAGGGCAAAGTTGTGCAGCGGCTGAAACTCAAACCCAACAAATTCACAGCACGTCATGATTTAACAAAAAGAAAAAAATTCACACCAGACAAGAGAAATGTATCTCAGTGACTATTCATACGTTACGGAAATTCTTAGGTTGAGATATGACCCATTTCTCCATGCTGTAACCGTGAATCTGACACATCTGTATCCACACAGGAGGGACAGAGAAGGCTGGTGACTGAAGCCATGAACGCTTGCGAGGAAAACAATAGCTGACGAGACGCCCCCAGTACATCAATCAGACGAGTCTGTCAGCCCTGCTCCCCGCAGAGAGATCCATGGGAAGCAAAGGAGGGACCACACAAAACACGGAGCCTGCAAATGAGAAGCCACAGTATGGATTACTGCGTGATGAGCAGCCAAACTAGACGGAGACAAGGGATGGATGAGGAACATGTGTGGGTCACATCTCCAAGGACAAGAAGTAGTGGGAAGGCAAAAATGCGATGGTGAAACTCCACCATTTATATTGAATGTATCGCCCTTGTGGGCACCGAGTGAAGGACTTACACAAGTTAATTCGTACTGTACATAATTAAGAAAATATTTTTTATTGAAATCCACGATTGTGTTTTTTCTATTCACTATTTCAGGTGAAGAGTTTGCATCTTTAGAAGAAGATGCAATTTCCAACTGCAATGGCAAAACTCAGGTAAGTAAGACAAGCTGTAGACTGTAAATAACTCCACTAAATGAAGAAAACCCCACCGGCAAGTTATTTTCTTTCTTCTTTCCCTTTGAACAATGGGAGCAATTTTTAAATCATCGCAAAGCCCATTCAGGAGAACACTGACCTTGACCCTGACCTCGAGATTTCCCCCTGATAGGCACCTAAACCTGACGATAACATGTCAGTGCCAAGGGGAGATTTCTTTTAAACAACAAGAGTTATGTTTACAAATGCATTGTTTTTCCCCTTAACATCCAGCCATTATCTACAGCACTTACCCTGTAAGGGTCATGGGGTGTTGAAGCCGATCCCAGCTGAAACTGGTACAGAGAGGTGGGCTACACCCTGGACTGGTCCACCCTAAACATGATGAATGAATTTCCTTCCTTATGAAGCATTTGTAAAGTGGATGATTGTTTTTATTTTAAATCCTTTCCACATTTACAACCAGTCTTCTTCACATTGTGACGCACGGCAAAGCCACAACACCACAATGTAAAAACTGAGAGCAGGAACTGATTCAATACAGACATGTGCATCATCATGTCTCTGCACAATATAATAAAACACTAATGTGTGGTGTTACTAGTGATCAGAAACACAACATGTTACCTTTACAGGAGAGGTGAGAGATGAGCAAACGATCACACGAGTGGTTTTTGGAATAATGTTACATTTTTGGTTAAACTACATTGACTGGACGTCTGGAGGCTCAGCTGAAGCAATACTTACTTATTCATGGCACTGTTTGACCTTTTGAGGAGACTTTCCTCTTTTGATATTAGGCCTTTACATATTCAATATATGTTTTAAACTAAGTTACTGACTTTGTCATGTGAGGATAGAGGCCAGTTCCACCAGCTGTATGTTTCTCTGGGATGAAGGTGATGAATGGCATTCATTTATCACCAGGTCCTTTTCCTTCAGAGGGGAATTCAGCTATCAGGGCAAAGTAACGTCCAAAAAACAGAATTTCGGATGAATTCTCTGTTAAATGGTTATTTTTCCAGCAAAATTCAATGTATGACATTAAAGATACACCGTAGGACGCTGATATCCTTGCATTAGCCTGTATGTGGTCATATTACTAATTTGATTTCATCCTCAAGTTCAACAGTACGGATCTAATACTCTTCATGAACAAACCAACAACAGTGCAAACAAACATCCCCAAGTCAGAGCTAAAAAATCACTGGATTAATTCCCAGACATCACACCCAGATTCTGAGCACGCTCAGTGCAAACTGTGTGAGTGGCACAAGTTTCAGTGCACGGAAACAAAGGAGACGAGAGAGGTGTCTTACCCACAATGCAGATGAAGAGGATTATCAGAGCCGTTCCTGGTTGTTTCATTGGTCGCAGGCAGCCAAGGATTCTGGCGGAGAATATCGCAGAGCTGTCACTGTGTTTTCAGGGAATGGAGGGGGGGTGGGGGGGGAGAGGAGGGAGAGCGATTGTTTGAACTGTGAGTAAACGCTGTGAAAATGGTGGAGCTGGCATATTTACACCCAGGGTCTGCACAGGGGGATTACAGGCAACGTTTTTATGTCACCCATTTGACAGCATCATCTCACGGCGGTTTTGAAGGCTCCCCCTCATTAGTTGAGGCTGGGGCTGCATTTAACACAGCTTTGAGTTTCTAAAGACTATGGCTGCTTAAAACCTCAGGGCCTTTAACAAACAACAAAGGAGAGGGTAACAATCAAAGTGCCCTTGTTCCACTTTTGCCAAACTTGAGTGAAAAGTCGCCAGCTCGTAAAAAAAAACGACGTTTTACATGACAACCCGGAGAATCCCAAAAGGCAGTAAACGGATATAAGTGGAAAGTGAAGGCAACATAATTGTGCCTCAGTGGATTCAGTAAAGTAAAGGCGTGTTGCAGATTCAATGTAACGTGACATAAACACACGTTTTAACTGGTTCTTCCATATTCAGCCCAGTGAGGGGCTGAAAAGTCTGTGGTCTGTTTTAATGGAAATGTATTGATTTTATATTTTTAAGGATGTCAGGGGTCAATATATTGTTCTTACTGTACACATCTAAGAAAATATAAATATATATATATATTTTCTATATTTTCTCAACCAACCAAAGTTTCCTGAAGTGGCACCGCTTTATTTATTTGAACTGTTGCACCTTCAGACTCCATCCCGAGCACTGAGATCAACCAACCTGATGCTTCTGGAAATTTCCAGATCTGTAGTCAATAACAGAGGTGACCGGACCTTTACAGTGGCTTCAGCTAATCTCTGGAACAGTTAGGCTTTTCATATTAGATTATATCAGACCCTCGAAACGTTTTAAATCATTGTGAAAGACCCACTTCTTTTCTTGTTATTTTCTTTTATTTTCATATATTAAGCATGTTCAGTACTTTGGTAAACTGTGCTTAATCCTGATGGTTTGATACAATTTGACTTCAAATGTTTTGATTTGTTGGAGCAACTGTCCAAAACCAAAATAAATTCAGTCTTTTCAGTTATCTTTGGGTTCTGGACCTCTGGTACGACAAATGAAGACATTCTGTGAAGTTTCATTACTATTTGATAAGGCTAAATAGTTTATACTTTATATTTAAAGTTACTTAAATGATTGACTGATTATCAAAAAGAAGATAATTTTCTGTTAAACAACCAACAGATTCATTGCGTAATTATTTCAGTTTGGTTGACAAAGCCTGAATCATCTTTGAATCACGAGCAGGGCATTACAAGATGTGCTGTTAACTTTCAAACTCCACACAGTCATATCTTGATATGAGAGAAACCAGAGAACCAAAACACTTTTTCTGATGATGTAGAAAAACAATAGAAAAATCGGATGAAAATGAACCTAAAAGGAAACTCTCCATTTAATCTTTGTCTCTCTTTGCTTCCTCCTAAAAAGCAGCACAATAACCTGCTCATGTTACACCTTCTCTTTCCCTGACGTTTAGTCGCAGCAAAGTATTTACCCGCCAATTACCCGCATATACCCCTCCTCTCGTTACAGCCGGGGCCCCATAAAAAGGAAACAAACAATAACAACAGTGAAGGCTCCTCGGTGAACAAGAGACACTTTATAATCCGCACAGACGTGAGAGCGAGAGAGAGAGCGAGAGAGAGCGAGAGAGAGAGAGAGAGAGAAGGGTGTGAAAGGAGCTTGCATTGATGGAGACAAAATTGAACTTGATTAAAAAGCAAACAAAACAAACCCCCTAACACAACACAAACAGCCCACACACTTTGTGAATGGGGGCCCCGCACAAAGCTAATGCGGAGCCATACCCGAGCACTCCTGAGGAGGAGAGATGAAAAAGACGAGTGTTTAAAAAGGAGAGACTTTCCTCTGTTTGGCTGACATATTTACACAATTATGTGCAGGATCCAACGCAGCGCAACCACAGCTTCCCCTTCTTGACAAGTTGCGGGTTTAGTTTTTTTTTTAGTTTTTTTTATTTTCCTCACCTCCCTTTTCACTTTCACGTCAGGTTGATTAAATGAGAGAGTGCGACACAGATCTGCAGGGTTAAAGTCACCTGGAAGAACAGTGTCATCATTCCTGTTTCTGATGGTGTTACGCGTTACAACTCCTAAATGGCACACAAACACACACTTAAGATGCTGCGCCACATTTCTGATATCCCCGATGTGTGTGTGTGTGACTGAACGTTTTCACTCAAAATACAGTCATCATCAGTAATTGCTTTGTTTACGTGATTAACTCCATTAAACTACATCTCCTCTTAGTTTCATATTGATTCCTACAGGTTGATTAAAAACCTCGCGTCTTGCTTCTTCGCTGGGAGTCGTCCTACTTACAGGTGGATGTGTCACATGCACATAATGAATGAGTCCACGCAATAAAAGTACAATAAAATACACGAGAGTTACAGTATAATGCTATGGGCAATTAAAATCCAGCTCTTATACATATTCACTCTTCAAACCGAAATCCATAGGAATTGCTCGGCCCCCCTGTCCATGTCTCTGAGGCATTCACATACAATGGCACTTTTATCATATGCTTATCAGAGCTGGCCCCTCTCTCTTATAGAGCTCGATCTTTTGGCCCCTCAATCACGGAGCATATTACTCCTCTGTCAGAGCAAAGCACTTCCTAACGACAGGGAGGCCAGCTGGGACTGAGGAGAGGGCAGGAGGCACATGCATTAACATAATAATCCCAACCACACTCCCACAGGCCCCGGGGCCAGACAGCATATTAGGTAGGGCCCCTCCACCCCCCCACCACACCCCACCTCCTCGGGAGGGTCCTCGCAGAGAAGTGAAGCGGCTTTAGCGTGAGCCTGTCAACCTGTGGCAAAGGCGAAGATCTACCTGTGCTAATTGCTGAACAGAGAAAGGTAGAAAAAAAAACGCACACGCCCCCCCCTTGCATGTGTAAATAGTGATCCTGTAACGCACTGGAAAAGGCTAAGTGTTGGATAATGTGAGGTGTAACTTAACCTAGTTCTGAATATCTCAAGACGGATTAAAGAGAATGAGAAGGGCTGTTTCTTTCTCTCCCTCTCCATGCGCACTCGCTTTGTTGCCTTCTACACTCGCACTGCAACACAACATAACCCAGTAGCCTGACACATATTTTTGAGTATAGGAAGCATCTCCTCGCCTCCTCATATTTACTGAAGTGAGGCGCAGAGAGACTCGGGCTTTGAGGACAACAGAGACTGAGAGGGGAGAAAATAAGGGGGTTGGGTGTTGGTTCCGCATCCTTCCCCATGGCATAAACTGGGGTAGTGTTAGCAGGCCTCTGATCCTTTGCACTGGGGGTCCCCTGGTACCTTGTGTGGCCTGCACATCCCTAACCACATGAGACACGCGCTATCATTGCGTCAAAGCCGTAATAATGAAGCCATGCCGCTGTAACACGCTGCTTGTGCCTGGAGACACGACAACAAAAAAAGCCAACACACAAGCAACAAGAGAACAAGTGAGGAAATAAAAAGAAAGAGAGAGACTCAAGTTCAGCTGTTTGGTAGAAACTTCAGCTTCTGCCATAGAAAAAAACTGAAGTTCATATGGAGAAGAGAGCCAGCGAGTGATGTATAAGGAAACCAGCAGCAAAGACCTGTATGGAAGGGTTTTATTGGGAGGCGTGTCTAGCACAGCCTGACTGTCAGAGCACCTCTAATGTGAATGTCCCACTGACTGCATCTGTAGGGCTGTCAGTCGCCGGTTGGGGTCCTTGACTGAAGACTCTCACTAGCAGTTCACACACAGTAGCGCCTCAGTGGCGAGAGGGAGGGAGGCAGGCGAGACGAAGAGACGAGTGAAGAGAAGAGGGATCTCCACAAATCATTTTGATCAAGAGACAAGGTAGCAGTGAGGTAGACCTCCCCCAGCCCCCGCCCCACAAGGAGACAACTCTGTAATTGGTGGAAAGGGCAGCCTGTCCGTGGCGGTATGCGCTCTCAGATCTCTCCGAGGACAGCCAAGGCAACGTGCCAATTACTGCCAATTGTTGGCCTGTGGTTGAGATGTGGACAGTTGTCCGCAAGGAATAAGAGTGAAGGCCCGGCAAACGCTCCTGCTGATGCTGTTATTGTACAACAGCAATATAATATGGCACTGTTAGCCCACAAAATGTCAGAAAATAAGCTGTGACGATCGTTTTTTAGGGAAATCTCTCTTGATTTAACGTGTTGATTCAGGGATAATTCATGAAAAACTGGAAGAAATTACGATCCATCACTCTACACTCAGCAGCACCGGGACGGAGAAACAGCTACTGGGTGCCAGGCTTCTTTAACACCAAACTAAACTGCTTAACAGCCCAAATATAGCTCGTTTAGTGGAGCCAGAAGACCATTACGAGGTATTTTCAGCGGAAGTGGGACATACACTTCCTCCATTATCCATTAGCCGCTCATCGTGGGTCAAAGCTGGAGCACAACCTCTCCTAGCAGTCAGACATAAGCAGAGCAGAGCAGGCCTTAACAACGCAGCTCACCCACAGCTCATAATAACGAAGCCGGCGAGTGTAGCGGCAGAGGAGGGAAAACAGTCATAATTCTTGTTCAACTAAAAATCACTATAATGCTCTTTAATTGTGTAGGCAAAAATCTTTTCAAAAGAGCATGGTAATTTTACCCTGCTAAATTATTCAGCGCACATTAATAACAGTCGGGGCCGGGATGGACGAGAGCGCCTTGTTTTAGGAGTGATGAGCTGCCGGAGCTGCGAGACGGGATCTCGCTGTACGGCAGTTTCAAGCCTTGTTTTAAAGTTAGATTTTCAAGTAAACGACTTGAGAAAAAACATAACAAAAAGACCTGGAGTAACCCTGAGAGGTGCTGGGACTCAATGTTGGTGCAGGACGTTAAACACACTCATAAGAGATGAACAACTCCTACATTAAAAGTTGAATATGAACGGAAACGGCTCGATTAATAACAACAGAGGCATTTTCTTGGTTCGTTTGGTAAATGTGGCATATGTTAGCCACTACCATAAAGTTCAGCATAAAGAGGTTGAATGGCTCAGGAAAAGAAAGACTATACTCGAATCCAAAAAACTCGAGCCAAAAACAATAAAACCTCAGTATCGCCGTATAGAAAATTCTCTTTTTTGTCGGTTGTTCATCTGTGCACTTCAAACAGTAACTCATGGAGGAATAACAGATAAAAAGAGAAAAGGTCACAACCAAGATCTGATGAAGGGCAGTGCTGACGATCAGCTTTAAGGGATTCCAGCCGGCAGATAGCACATTCAAGAGAGCGATGCAAATGAGAATTTGCATGAACCGTGCACTAGCAAAGGTAATATACATAATTGGGGGAAGGGGTGGGGGATATGATGAGGGTAGGGAGGGGGGGTTTCCATCAAATACGGACACAGAGCAAAACTTCCTATGCTTAATTATTAATATTTTACAGTGCACACACATTGCATGGGATGCATATCATCCATCGGTTGAACAGTGACTTTTAAGTGCACTGGAACAGAGTGAGCCTGACAAAATATGCACAAGTGTGTGTGAGATGAAGTACGGCTCTTCCCCCTATAAAGATGAGTGGGAAAAAAGAGCAACAAACGCCTTCCCTAGGCAGAGAAAGCTTAACTATTCTTCTCGGTTCAAAGTCAGGGGTCTACTCTAAATATTTGTGTATTAAACATAACACATAAGATGGAATAAATGGGAGGACTCTAAAAGAAGTTCAGGGCCTGCAGGAGAAAACAACACAAAACTCTAATGCTTCTTAATGTCAGTCTGACTGGAACACAAACAACCACAGTGAAAAACAAGCCGAGGCTGCAAATGCAGTGAATCGTCGCAATCTAGATGCTTCTTAGCTTCGGTTCCTCAGTGAACTGGTTATTGTGGTGTAACTGGTCTGGTCCCAACTGGCACCATCTCCCTTTTTTTCTGTCTTGTATTGTTAAGACAGAAAAAAAGAGCAATAAAGGCACAAGTAAAGCATTTAGAATTATAATAATCACACCTCAGTTGAATCAATTCTGCGTCAACACTTGCAGCTTTCGAGGTACGCATCAAGGGCCGGTCTAAGGAGGTACCGTGCAGCACGGTGAAATCTGAATACGCTGACTCTGGCACTGTTTGTTTGTTTATTGAGGCAATTCAGGGGCTGTTCGGAGCCTCAGAACTGCAGTTAAAGCTGATCTGGCTCCTTCAGACAGCGCCGCATCCGACTTCCTGTTGTCGACTCGCACTTGCCTCGGAAAAATTGCTGCTGCAGCCTAAGACAACCTACAGCACTTTGTATGCCGAAAGAAAAGAGTTAATTAGAAATACAAATTCTCCCAGATTGTTATTAATGGGAACTGTAGAGTAAGCAACACATATTTTGTGCCCATAAGTAATTCTCAGGTATCTTTGATCTGTGGCCCACAGCGGATGCTGCTGCGTGCTGCTGTCTGGCTTCTGGGATTCTGCCAGCACCAGACATCTGGCTACTTTGTTATCATTGGCTGATCTGCTCCCGGGAGGCCACTCTTGTGACACCAGGCAGAGAGTGTCCTGGCAAGGAAAATTATCAGCACATTTTGAGTGGATTAGAGTTCCAAAGTGGTCTTCAAATCTCTACAGGGGTCTGGTGAGCCCTGCTCTACTGGGGGTTCCTCAGGGCTCTGTTCTGACACCACTGTTCATTTGAAAGGCAGCGAGGGTTCGGCTCCCACTGCTGCATCACAGGTTCCAGGGAACATCTTGGGAAGTTGAAAAAGGCCCCCCAATTATGATCTGTCAGATGTAGAAGGGGGAGACATGCACCAAAGACTTCCCGTGATTAGTTCGGTGATCCTGAGTAGCAGCAAGTGTTTGTGTGTCGTTAATGTTCATAGTGTCATATCTGGCAAAAATGCATCAAGTCTGCGTTCGCTTTTTTTTACTGACTAATGCAGTTTTGTTGTTCTTCAATTTCTGCTACTATGACATTTTCAGTCACGTCCCTGCTACCTTTGCCTTGAGCTTTGTTAACTCTAAGGGAGTTCAAAATGACTCCATCTCAAAGGTGGTGTCTGACAATCCATCATACAAAACACTTGTTTAGAGGTCAAAGAAAAGAATGCTGCCTAAGCACTGGCTTAGTGGAGGGGAGGAAAATAAAAAAATGCATGATGTGACAATCTGAACCTTATTCACAGGATTGATTGAGGTATCGTGTCTTCTCCCTTTTTTCTCTTGGCGTTTCCATTTGTGAATACAAAGCTGCGGTGACCCATAAATATTACATGGTGCCGAGATGCAAAGCAGGAATTAATGACTGGGGTGTGTGTGAGAGCGTGTGTATGGCAGGTCCCTGTGGGATTCTGCTTAGACAGGCGGGCATGGTGAGGGTGTGGTCTCTCTCTGTCTCTCTCTAACACCCACTCACACACACACACACACAATATGGACTTCTTTTTCATTGCTGGACTGCAGCGTTTTTGGTCAGTGTGCTAACCTGCCTGTCAGTACCTCTGTGATTGCATTACTCGCACTAAACTTTTACCAGTTAAAGACAACCCCAACCTTATAATCTGTTTCAGAACTAGTTAGTGCTGTTGAATATTAAAATATGTAATGATTATGATGCAGATTAATCCTTCAGGTCATTGATCAAGCAGAAATCAGTTTCTCACCTAAAACATGAGAATTTGTGGCTCTTCTCCATTTTAAATCAACCTTTATTAAATTTCTTCGGATTTTAATCAATGGAAATTTGAAAATTGAAGCCAAAGTATTGATAAAATTGCACCAACTTCAAATATCTAATATGTATTGAAAGTAACATTGTCTCTCTCAGTGAGAGAACATTTGCCAATTACTTGAGCAATTATATGACTGTAAGAAAAAGTATCTGTTGATAAATCAGTTGAGTCAGTTTTTTAATAATCAGTTATCAGGATTTCTGTGCCTAATGTTTTCATAGGACTGTTCTGTGGACAAATCAAGCAACCTGAAGACATCTTGTTAAGCTTCAGATGATTTCCATGGGCCACTTTAACTGGAATATAGCTGGCAGTTTAAACCACAACAAAAATATCAATTATCTGCCACCCCTACCCTCTCTGTTCTGCACCAACACACACACATTTTATATTAATTTTTGCTCGATAAGCACATGATGCAACATGGGCAGAACCCAACTGGGGCCTAGGATCTGATTCATTCTAAACATTGTCATAGATACTAGTTGAGGTGATGCGGCACCCTGAGGTAATGACAAATTATATGAGGTTACAAGAAAGAGACGGACAAGCAGAAAAATACAAAGACAGATCGAGAGAGAGGGACAGAGAAGGAGAGACCGAGATCGGCTTTTCCTCTCTGCTTAGCATGATGAATCAGTTGAGGAGGGGCCACTTGACACCTGTCACCTACCCAGCCAGGCACAATTACCTCCAGGGGGAGGACAGGGGACTTGCTAGGGAGTTGCGCAAAGCTCCCAGTGAAATAGACGAGCGTTTGAAGATCATTAGTGTTACAGCCCCTGTCTTCGTGGCCCTGTCCAACCTCCTGAATGACTCGCTTTGATCACCGCGCCGCGTTTTTGTCAATAGTATGGGCACACCGCATAAATTATAAAGTTATACACACAAAGTCAGCAGGTAAAACGTCACACTCGATTTCTGTTCCGGCCACAGATGGGGCGGCCGATTGCAAGTGATGAGCGTCATCATCACTCCGCAGCCAATAATTTGCGGTGGCCGAGCTCTCGTGTTGCTCTCTTGTTCAGGCCAATGGCTTCAAAGAATGGCAATCACATGTTTCAAATGCAAAAATATAAAAATACTCAGAAAAGTTATTGGATATTCAGATTTCTATGTGAGCAGAAAAATATGTGCCTCTGATATGTGAATATTTAATAAACTTTTTTTGGGGATGACTATGCTTTTACAGTTTGACACCATGAGGCAGGTAAATGTGACGAATTGTGAATAATCTGTTTAGGAGAAGGTTACACTGGGGCCGTTTTTAAAGCCTTTAAATAAAATATAATCTACTGTAAATTTGAATTTGCGATAAATAATAAATGTTGCTTGTTTTCCACATATAGAAAGAGCTCCTCAAAATGTCTGCCCACATACAATTTACATGAACATTTTACATGAAAAAAAAAAACCCTCACAGAATTCCAATCCTCCACTGAGAGCATGAAATAATACGAAAAAAAGAAATCTCCTAATCCATAGGTTGAAGGACGGTTCAAGATGAACTGTACTGAAGATTTCACAGATGACACACAATCAGATGTGTCACATGCGCACCGTGCATCTGCAGCAGCGAGGCCCCTTTAAGTATTGTGTTTGGCAGTGCAGCGCCGTGGTTCCAGTGAAGAAAAATGATCATTATAGCTGATGAGGCAAGGGCTCCGAATGATGACAGCGTGACAGCAGAGAGCTTTTTAATTTGTCGGATCAGATTGTGACATGCTCCATCACAGGACGGAGGGAATCTTTTCATTTGTGCAGTAGAAAGGGGGAAAGGAGGTCAATTAGCATCAACCATTAGACAACCCAATGACAAGCAATATATTACCATGTGGGACAGTCAAACTAATGAGAGAGGCAGCAGGGATGTTCATCCAGGTTGGACAGACTCCTGCGTTCATCCTGCTACATTAATCACTTGTATAGCACATGACGAGTTCCTTATAGTCACACGCTCTGAAGCGTTGCTCCTCATATATACACACGCCACCTTCCTCGACATTACGTTTGTTGTCATATGAGGTCAGATGTACTCAAAGGAACTTGATGTCTTGTCAAATGTTATCGTGCTGAGCCACGTACATCACTGCGACATCACATGGGTGCAGTTAATAGTAGCTTGTGCTTTTCTAGGAGGTTAAACTCTGTGTTGCTTTCGTCCTGCTACTTGAGGACGATCAGTCAAATCTGGTCAGAACTGTAGGATACCGTAAAGATCATAAAGGCTTCCGCCAATATATTTGCCAAAAGCAGCACGAGAGAGAAGATCTCATTTCATCAGATGAGACTATCTCAAAGTGAGTATTTTTTTTTCCTCTTTGCGAGACAGGCTTTATTTGACTGGCTGTCAGGTATAAAGCTCCTCTCTCGATATTGATCTGAAGTACCTAAAGGTATGTGACATCATTATGAGGGTTGACCTTATCATTTGCTGCCCCGCAGCCTATGGGCACGACTGGGCCAGAATCTAATTCCAACCCCCCCTCCCCCCAAAGGTTGGTACTTGGTGCGTAGTAGGGAAATTGGTGGCGGTGTTATTTGTTTTCCTGACCTCATGGCAAACCTCACTCTCGAGGCCTCTAACCAGTCAAGGCCTGACTGTGACTTCACAACTCGACCAGGTTAGCTGATCTTGCCTTTGCTTTCCGGACTATAGTCAACATGAGTGATGATACTTGCCAGGACGGTTTAGAGAAAAAAAGACACACTGATGGGTTATTCTACCGAAACCAAGATTATGTTAATTGGTGGTGATTGCAGCCATATCCAGGGTATTGTATTACCCATCCTTATAAACAACCAATGGGCTTAGCCAATAAAACGCTTGGTTAAAGCTGCCGTAATCAATATCTTATTTTTACAAAGGATCAAATTATTCTTTTATGTGTTACGTGATGCTTGTAGTGATGACTCCACAGACAATTGTCACCTGATTCTGCCCCTTCAGTTCGACTGAGCATATTTTTTTTTAAGTCCAAAACGTCTTTCTGAAGATCGTGGTGACCAAAACAGAGCTAAAAGCAGAGGTAAATCTTGGACTGAACATTTTCCGGTTGACATGAACATAATTTCAAATAAACGCCTTTTGCTAACACATTTGCTAAATTTAGACGATGCACTGTATATCTGCCTTCACTGCCCCCAAGTGGCCGACAAAAATATAACTCAAGCTTTAAAAAATTTGGTAATGACAAATAAATTCCCCACGGTGAAGCTGGGATATGATCGAAAAGAATCCACTACACCAACCTCCACATCCTCTTTCCACTTCACTATGCGAAGAAAACACTACGCACAACAAAACTGTCCAATATGAATGTTATCTGTGCAGAGGTTATATAACATAGAGGCATTAAAATTATTACATAAGCTGAGTTGTTTGATTACTGTCTTTCCCAATAATGAACTTGACCTTCCTCTAATACATGACATTAGTGAAACTTGTTAAAATGCAAGTTTAAACTTTCTGTGTTCAAATGAATTACTACCATTTAATATCTATTAGCACAGAAGGCAAACTGGAAGTGTGTCGTCAAAATTTGCCTTCACACTGGAGGTCAAAACATTTTAGGGCTTATAGCAACATTTCAAGCTCCTATTTAACCCCATGAACAGATCAAATAGAGAACCATCGCACATTGTAATTCAAATGCAGTGTTTGAACCCGCTTTCATTATCTCAAGTGGTGGGCCACTTGTTCCCGCTGAGCGCTACAGTCGACTATGTGACATTTAGTAAAATCCTGAAGGCTTCCAGCTTTAGTTGGATGCATTTAAACAACACATTAAAGTCGCTGTTTTCCTCGTGGAACCTGTCACATTTCCCAGGTAAAGGGAGATGAATAAATAAAGCACCGCCGTCAGTGGCTGGATCGCTCCCCCCTCCTCCTTTGTGTGATTTGCTGTTGCCTTGAGTTAGATCCAGATCTCTTTGGAGGCCCCTCTCCCAACAAGCATTGACCTTCTGCTCCGACATGTAAAGAGCTCCACGAGATCAGAAAGGGGAGGGGGAAGCTGTGAATAAAGGCATCACCAGCAGCAGCCGAGAGACTTCATCCACTTCACTCCGCACTCCGCTCTCCCCTCTCCCTCTCTTCAGTGCAGCTCTATCTCTGTGTTCCGTCTAGGAGCGGAGATACCTTGTTGGCGGCACAAAGGAGCGGTTCTGTAATAAAAACAGCTGTCTCTGGTGGTCTCGGTGTAATTGGGATTGTTAACGTGAAGAGCTCCTGAGGGAGGCTGAGAAGAGTATGTCTTTGTGTAAAGCACACAGACACCTCTGCAGCACTCCTTGATTCGGATGTAAGTAAGATAGTGAGGAGGAGGAGAAGGGGGGGGGGGGAGCAAGCAAGTCACCTGAGTTAAATCAAGCCTCGCTGCAAGTGCTCCTTTATTTTACTTTGCCGTTACTTTTATTTTTAGGCGGTACAGATTTATTTGTTCGTATTAGAGCTCCTTGAAGTGAGAAAAATATTGCTCTCGCACAATCCCACTGAGGTGTTGTGTTTTTCAAGGCAAGATATGTGACTGTCTTTTTATGATGATAACATTGCCTCCAATTACTGTACGAGTGTAATGACACGAATTTAAAGGCAGGAAGAGCATTTAGCTGAAATTTTGAAAAAAGGTGACGCGATCAAACAAGCTCAATTTCAAGGGTGTAAGGATTTTTTCTAAATTGGAGGCCTTTTTATATTTCAAACACTGGAAATGAAATTACAACCAGTGCATTCTCTTTCCCCAATAAAGCCTTGCTAAGAGTCATATTTATTTATTTATTTTTAGCTGTTAAATTATTCAAGATGAAATTATAATGGAGCATATAAAACTGTGCTATTGTTGCCAATAGGTGCCTGGAAATAAATGTTAGACAAATAAAAACTGTTCCACACCAGTAAGGATTTGGTCGAGCAGCTGGTATTGACACCTCATTGTCAAAAGTCATTCAGTCAAACACTTTTCTGACACTGGTTTCCAAAAGCTGTTGCCATAGGAAGTCAAAGTCTCAGGTACATGAACACACTCGCTAACGTGTTGAAAACGCACTTCAAAGTCAATTGGTCGGGAGAAGCGCTGGGCTGATTTATTTGACTTAAGATATACTTGTGTGTGTGTGTGTGTGTGTGTGTGTCTTTCATTGTGGATGAAAATTTCATACGCCGATTTAGAGGTGGTGAAATATAAATGATTCCTTTAAAGTTTCATCATAAATCAGTCTGTCGGTATATATGAGCAGACACTGATTACTCCTTGATGTCTCCTGCAGCCTGATCCCTGTCTCCCGGTGTCTGGAGGTGGCTCCAGCAGCGCCTGTTGTCCCGCTGGGGGGAGACACACACGTTGGTGCAGCGTGATGGCTCTCTCGTGATGTAAAACACCACACACACCAAAAAAAAAAAATGCCAACCGATTTTTGTTGCTGTTGTTGTGTAGCAGCCGTGGGGACACAGATAAATGTCTCCGTGCATCACAACAACAGAACACGAGCTGACATGTACGGTCCTTCGCGAGGGGAGCAGCGCCTCTGCCGCCTGCACGCAGCTGGAACATCTGTAACCCCGGTTCAAATGCTCACGGACCCGAATGGAGCGACGCACGAGCTGTGGCCACACACCAGGGCGAGGAGGCGTGGAGTATAATTAGGATAAGACCACACTTAATAATCACGAGAGATCCGGGGGAGAAATTAATGTAGATTTCTCCACATGATATATTATTAACATGTTTAAGGAGACGGAGGGATAATTCCACAATCTGTCAAAGACGATGACCATTGTTTCACACCTGCTACATGTGTGTGTGCGTGTGTGTTTTGTGTGTGTGTAGAGATAGAGAGGGAGGTGTTCAGAAAAATTACAGCCACACACACACAAAACACTAAACTAAATCCAAGACGCATTGTTCTCCACGCGTCTTTAACCTCCGAGTGTTTCGTTACATCATAACAATTATCTCTTCCTATATAGACGTGACCACATTAAACAAACGAGACACCCCCTCCTTAATTACGACGTGGCTGAATGTTTTAATTACATTACCGATGATGTGGCTTAATTAGAGGAGGGGGAGATAAGTTAATAGCCTGCTATGACAAGTACATAGATTTGCAATTAAATGGTGCTAATTATTTTAAAACTCCACTTTTATCGTCATCCATTAAGTAGCCTTTAACTAGTGTCCCTTTTTTGTTAATGTAAAACCCAAGGCATGACAATAGAAAATAGTACAACAAAATGATAACACACTCGTATAGTTTAGGAATTTATTTCCAGTATTTTGTCCTGATTTATTCAGTTAGTAAGAAAATGGCTATATCAACAATGAGTAGGAATCGCACGAAACACAGTTTTTCTATAGAATGATATAGAAATATTAGCAGTTAATATGAATTTCTTTTCTTGAGAAATATTATTTTACCTTAGGTCTCGCAATAAAACCAAATATAAATCCATATTTGACATTACAATGACAAGTTAGCTTTACTTTAGGTGAAGAGGAGCTGTCCATGGTGTTCATTCGTCTCCTCTGCGCGCAACTGTCTGTTGGGCACAATTTCATTTGCAATATTCTACAAGAATAGA
Source organism: Platichthys flesus (assembly GCF_949316205.1). Taxonomy (NCBI): domain Eukaryota; kingdom Metazoa; phylum Chordata; class Actinopteri; order Pleuronectiformes; family Pleuronectidae; genus Platichthys; species Platichthys flesus. Next base: position 21,132,808 of record NC_084949.1, read on the forward strand.
AGAAGAAAAAGAAGTAGAAAAAAAAATGCCGGTGCAATAAAATGGGAAATTCGGAAAGTCTGTGAACTTCACAAGACATGGTGCTGGTAACGAGGTGTTGGTGGCGAGAAGTAAAGAGTCATTTGAAATAAATGCCCTGTCGCGCACTGCCCATGCGCAAAGTCCCCAGCGGCGGCGGTGGTGGTGCTGCTGCTGCTGCTGAGGCTAATGAAGAATAATAAATCATGAAAAGGGTTTTTTCAGGTGCAGCTGCAAAGAGTGTGTGTGTGTGTGTGTGTGTGTGTGTGTGTGTGTGTGAGAGAGAGACATAGAGAGGGTGGGAGAGCTGCAGATAGAGAGAGAGAGAGAGAGAGACAGGGGGTGTGTGTGAGAGAGAGAGAGGGGTGGAGGGAGAGAGAGAGAGAGAGGAGGAGAGAGACTCAGTCTGCCCTTCGCCTCAGAGCAGAGGCAGTTCGGGTCCCCGCAGCATTGAACGTAGTGGAAGAGGTAGCCTCCAATACAGAGACTGTCACCGCCATTACTTCTCACTCACGGTCATTTTCGAGACGGAAACTTTTGAGCAAAAACGAGAAAAAAAGAAAGAACGAACTAAAACAGAAACAAACAGGTGAAGGGAAGAGGCAGGAGTAAGAAACTTCGAGTATCTCGGAAAATCCTAAGAGACGGAGAGAGAAGAGAGAAACTTTTTCATATCTTTTTTTTTTTTTTTTTGGTTTGCTCTTTCCCTTTTTCCTTTTTGGCGTCGTCCATGAGGAGATCTGCCAAATAATCCAAGGTAAAAAAAAAAAAAGACAAGACAAGACAAATAGATTGAAGTGATACAAGGAGAAAGAGACAGCAGCCACACGTTCACAAAGGGAAAGGTGTCGGCTGCGCGCAGTTGCATGGCTCGGTGGCACCTGCGATTTCTCACTCGCCCAAACAGCCAAGACCTCCGCGCGTAATAATAAATAGATGTGATAACTTCAGTGTTTGGACCAGCGTCTTCAGCCCGCGCTTCATTCCACGGCGACTCCAGATTCCAGCGAAGCAGTTCGGGGCTTCGACTCCCGAGCGAGGAGGCGGAGTCTTAACTTATTAAAAGGAACTTGCTGAGGCTCGGACGCCAGCAAAGATGATGATGATGTCTCTGAACAGCAAGCAGGCTTTTGCCATGGCCCACAGCAGCTTGCCCGAACACAAGTACTCGTTGCATTCCTCCTCTTCATCCACCCTGACTTCCAATGCACCGTCCTCCTGCTCGTCCTCCCGACACAGCAACAGCATCATCAACAGCAACGGCGGCGGCTCGGAGGCGATGCGGCGAGCCTGTCTCCCAACCCCACCGGTACGTATTCTGCATAATCACAGCTTAAAGGCACATTTTGACAGCCCACTTTTTTTTTTTTCCTTTTTTTTCTGCTTGATGTTTTTTTCATGTCTGCACAGCAAATCACCCAACACCTCCATATTTTTTTTTTCTTCCTCTGCTCAACTTATGTATTCAGTCGGCTTTGCCTTTCGTATTAATTTTTATGACCTGGGATGTTGCATGCGTCTTGTTTTGTGGGCTCCTCTCCTCCTCTCCTTTTTTTTTAGGATTTCTTTTTTCACATTCTGGAAATGTTTTAAACCGAGTGGTGGAGGGAGAATTCCCTGCTGACAGCTATGTGTGCATTCTATTTGCAATTGCAGAGCAATATATTCGGAGGCTTGGATGAGAGTTTGTTGGCCCGGGCTGAAGCTCTAGCGGCGGTGGATATAGCCTCGCAGAACAAGAGCCACCACCACCCTCCACATCACAGTCCCTTCAAGCCGGACGCAACCTACCACACCATGAACTCGCTCCCCTGCACCTCGTCTTCTTCCTCCTCGGTGCCTATTTCTCATCCGTCCGCCTTGTCCGGCCACGGCCACCACCATCACCACCACCATCACCACCACCACCAGCCCCACCAGGCACTGGAGGGGGACCTGCTGGACCACATCACCCCGGGACTGGCACTAGGATCCATGGCTGGGCCGGATGGCTCGGTGGTTTCCACGGCTGCGCACCCTGCCCACATGGCGGGCATGAACCACATGCACCAGGCAGCCATCAACATGGCTCATGTCCACGGGCTGCCATCGCACATGGGCATGAGCGACGTGGACGCCGATCCAAGGGACTTGGAAGCCTTCGCGGAGAGGTTTAAGCAGAGACGGATCAAACTCGGGGTTACCCAGGCGGATGTAGGGTCAGCGTTAGCCAGCCTGAAGATTCCTGGTGTGGGCTCCCTCAGCCAAAGCACCATTTGCAGATTCGAGTCCCTCACGCTGTCTCACAACAACATGATCGCGTTGAAGCCCATCCTGCAAGCGTGGCTAGAGGAAGCCGAGAAATCACACAGGGAGAAACTTAATAAACCCGAGTTGTTCAACGGCGCGGAGAAAAAGAGGAAGCGCACGTCGATAGCGGCGCCGGAGAAGAGATCACTGGAGGCCTATTTCGCCATTCAGCCGCGTCCCTCCTCGGAGAAAATCGCAGCAATCGCGGAAAAGCTGGACCTGAAAAAGAACGTCGTGCGGGTCTGGTTTTGCAACCAGCGGCAGAAACAGAAACGAATGAAATACTCAGCATGCGTCTAGAATCCGCTTTGGAAAAACCACCACCCACACAAACAGAAAAAAGACTTGGAACTGTTTAGAGACGATTTGTATCATATTTCCTATCTCACACCTTTTTGCAATCATCGATGACTTTGTGCTTTGAACTTCGAAAAATTCCTACAAACTGAACAATGACTGAAAGAAAAAAGACAAAAAAACAAAACAAAAAAAATGACCCACCACAATGCAGTCACCTCTTTTACTCGCTGAGATGTGGAGTCCAGTAAAGCCTCGTGTGACAGAGCAAGTAAGACCACTGTTTCCACACTTCACCTTTTCCAATGACTTAACAGGACTCTGCATATGCTTTCATTTTCATTTATGATCCATTTCAGATGAGGACTGTGGTTTTTCCTTAGACCCTGATGCAAACAGCATTGTTATTGGGAGTATAGTTTAACTCAAAGCACTTGGTTTGGTGACTGCTATTTTTTAGGCTTATAGGATAAGCTACGTTTGCCCCCCCTTCCTTCCCCTCCCCTCCTCCGAGTTCATGACGATGCAGTCTGACATTTATTCAGGGTCCATGAGGGGATTGAGAGAACAACACACGACTTGGTCTTGAGAGCTAATATTAGATTACTGCCAAATAACCCCTTTGTAAATGAATAATTTACCAGTCACACACTTCATTTTGTGTCTAAATGTGTAATTAATTCCACTTATTTTGTTACCATGTGTGTGATCGAAGTCAGGGATATATTTTCGTGATACCTGGGGTTTGGATAAAGGAAGGAGGTTATTTATTATGAGGCCTCAGTATCAGTAAATAATCGAAATAGGGACTCACTTGTAAGGATTTCGTAGATTTCCCATTTGAAAAAAACTAGGATTTCATGCCAGCTGCAATAAGTTTACAATTCAGCGTGGGCCTGTATCTTATGAACTATTTATTGAGTGAGGTCATGTTTACTTCATTATATATTTATTGGGATTCCCCCCCTCCTCGTTTTGCTTGAGAAAATCAAACTCTGACAGCGAGTTACGCGTGTTGTTCTGGTTTCAAAAGGGAAATGACTGCGAAATGTGCAGTCACAAAATTTTAATTTCACGATTTCTAACGTTTCAGATGGTACAATCGAGATATATATGAGATAGTATTCTCTTTTTAAATTATTTTATGTATGTTTTCCTGCTATTTATTTGTATAAATAGGCTAAATACGCGCATCATTATTATGAAGTCGTTGCTTGTTAAAATCACCTTGTTTAAGTAATGTTTTTTCTTGAAAAGAAACAGCTTCATGGAAGTATACGTGTACAATGTAAATATTTCATTGGAATCAGTTGATGCACATAAATATATCCGTACAGGTTTTTGCTGTATTGCTGTTTTAGCTGAGGTAACTTATTTCTGTAATGTATGTTGCTTTAGGTTCCTGGTTAAATAATTCTATTAATTTATTTCATCCATGTAATTTTAATTTATTTAATTATTGAACTGCAATATGTGTTTCATTAAAGAACAAACTTTAACATTTAATCGGACGTTTTGCATGAATACACTTGTGTAACGTGGCTCATCCAGACTAATATTCTTTTTATTAATTCATCTGTTTATTTATTGATGAGGAGGAGGGAAACGGTTTAAGCTGTGGGCTGCAGAGCTTGTAAAATACATTTAATGGATTCTTTAAGGTTATCTTGACAAAAGAAAATACTGACATTTTTCAAAATAAGGTGACGTGACTTTGCAGATCCAGAAAGGTGTCAGGTTTGATCTTAAAAGCAGCCGTGAGCCCTGTCAAAGTACTCACGAGCAAGACACCACCATGCAGCCCCCCTCCCCCAACCAAGCTGCTCTGCCACTGTCTGGCCAAGAGATGAAGAACTAAGAGGAAAATGTGAAGTGTTACTATAGGCAGCTTTATTTTTGACGTGTGGGCTACACCGGGCTCCCCCAGGCCTCGCCACACAACGCAGGCCTCGCAGGATCCACCTTATCTCGATCCCATCAATGTTAAAGACACACGTGGCCTCCTCACCGACTTGCTGCCAGCTTACGCAGCTCACTGTTGCCTTACCTGAGAGCAAATGCTAATATTCTATTAGAGTCTAATCAGGGGGTCTGTGGAGAGCTGGATGGGTCCCTGGAGCGCAGCCTTGCCAGATGTCAGCCCGCCAGAAAAACAGCTCGCCTGCCAACGTGCCCGTCTCTATTTAAATACACACTCAAACATGCTCCGTGCATGCACACGGGCTTTGAAGCAAAAAAGCTGTGGTTCTAAGTTGCTCACAAGGAGCGAGAGGGTGAACACAAAGAGGGAGGGAGGCACTTTTAATGTCCAGAGCAGAGTTGCTGGTCCGGGGGCTGCAGGGCAGGAGAGGGGCTGAGCAAGCGTTTCAGCACCATGGACAGATACCTGAGCACCAGCCAAACATGAGCATCCCTGAAACCTGAATATTTACAGCTCCTGCAATACATGTGCATGGGGTTAGGTTTGTGTGTGTTAGTGTGTGTGGGGGATAATTTAGAATCGATTATACCAGTGCATTTTACCCAAGGTGAATTTGTTATCCTTGAAATACAGAAAGAAAAATAGGAATACTTAATAATTAGCCATTTAGAGTTTTGACCTTCAAAGATTCTGCTTCAAGTGATTTTAAATTGTTGTACCTATTCATTTATTATCATATATTTTCAAGGTTTAAAAAAAAGTGTGGAATGACCGAAGGGTTGGTTGGATTTTACCCCTTTAAAAAACATGTAGGTTTTATTTTAATTAATGTCCTAAATACACACATACACAACCACATGACACAATTTTTAAATTGAGTAAAACAACGACTCTATGTCATCAATCCACAAACCAAACATCTCCCACCGCCATCCTCGTGACAAATTAAGAGAATCAAAACGACCCTTATTAATGCGACAGCCATGATGGTTCATCAATTAAAAGATGCTCCTGGTGAGTGCTTCTAATTTCCCCTAAATGAGCCATTCACTTAATGCGTTAATAAGAGCGAATTATTAAATTACACATCGAATTATGAAAAGCAGATAATTATGAGGAGCGAGTTAAGGAGTCATTAGCCATCCCTGTTAATTACCGCTGGTCAGGGAGGGCTGCCGAGTGAGGGTCTCATCGGGAATTGAAATTAACTTTACGCATTGGAGCCTCGCTGCTGCTTGACAAGCACAGAACGACAGACAGGGAACAGACAGACAGACAGGGAGCAGACAGACAGTTTAGACTGGTGCTGCTGCTGCTGCCTTCTCTTTCACATATTGGAAAAAATCAATCTAGATTCTTTGATAGCGAATCAATGTTGCACCAGCACCAAAAATATAAAAAAAGGAAAAAAAAATCACACACAGAAAAAAAACAAGGCCTGAGCACAAAGAGGAAAATCGAAGGTCTATTTTCTAATATATAATAAATATGAGAAGTTTACCTTAGAGCCACACATGCAGCCACCACGCTGCATGGGCCCCATACATCCACACAGAGAAAACACGATGGGAGCTGTGTACAAAACGAAGAAGGGCAGCGCTGTTTCCTTTTGTTATAATTACGCCCTCTCTGGTTTTATTTTTCTCTCTTTCTCCCCTGAACATTCCCCCCCTTTCACAGGGATCCTGATGCAATTTTAATGAAGCCAGGGACCGTCGGAGCTGCGCCTGGGGACGCGGGAGTAGAATATTTTAACTGTACATTTACGCCAAGTGTCTGAATTCAAAGACGCGACTGCTCGAGAATTAGACGAACCGCGCGAGCCATAAATCGCGCGACGCTGCGCCGCCATACATCTTCGCTTTATTTATCATGTGTGTATGATGCTGCTGCTGATGCTGCTGCTGCTGCTGATGCTGCTGCTGCGTGGTGCGGAGCGGCCATCGCCATTTGATAGTGTCGCCAATCAGTTGTTGTTGATGCAATATTAATCAGCCATCAATAGTCATTAGTTTGTTAAGTGTTTTCCAGAAACTAATCGATGGGGCAGCGTTGGGTGGAGGAGGAGGTTGCTGGTGGGATACTTTATTTGGATCTAGGACCGCGCGCACTGCAGCCTCTCCGCCAATGAAACGGCTCCATCCATCTCCCTCTCTCTCTATATCTCTCTCTCTCTTTCTACTCGACCATACGCGCGCGCACGTGTGAGCCACGCGCACACACACAATCATAAACAGCAGAGTTGATTTCAGATGGAGACACGTGTTCTCATACTTTTCGTTCGAAGGCTGAATCTTCGTCTTGACCCATGAAAAACAGTTTTATATCCGCACATTTAATTCGGACTTAATCTTAAATTTAACTTATTGGCGTGTTCTTCATCACATTGGAGGCCAAATTCAGAAGAAAGAAAAAAAAACCTGTCCCTGATCCAAGTCCTGACACACTTTATTATTATTTTGTATTTTACACAAATCTGAAATTATGCTGAGATTGCATCACATCCATAAGATTTATTTTCTGCAGTGTGTTGGTAAAAAATAAATCAAATGCTCGTGGCCCAGAAATAAGTTGGTTAAGAGTTTGAGTGAGAAATAGAGAATAATTGTAGTGGAGGCCTTTGCTGCGTTACCTTTATTTTGAAATCTGAGAGCAGAGCTGTAGCTGTGCTGCACATGCTGGATGCTGTCTAGACATGCGTAGAGCTCTCGATTAAAAATTCATCAGGTCCATGTGTTTAAACACATCACCTTTACTTCAAGACAATTCATATATATTTTGATATCAAAGAAAATAAAGTCAAGGTTGCATTTTAAGTCTGATCTCTGCACCAAATGATTACATTCAAATAAATAAACGCAGAATATTAATTAATTAAATAGACTATACAAAAAAATCGGAATTAATCATATTTTCAATTAAAAAAAATAGAAAATCTACAATCTGAAAAAAAGTGGCTGTAAAATGAATGCCAGTGGAAACGTTCTCAGCCTTCATAAGTAAAATAGCTCAGGGGCGTGATTAGAGGGTGGCTGCTGGGAGGCCACAGTCACCCCTTGACATGTGGCTGCCCCCAAAATAATGATTTGGATGCAAAACGAAGTTTCTCCTCTTTTTACTCGGAGCGTTTTCATCTCTTTCATATATTTGTTACTAATGGAAACACTAGGCATATGTTTAATTTCTTTAAGATCCCGTATTATAATTCTTGGTTTTGTAGATTTGTGTTAACTGGCCATATACACTTGACGCTGTTTTGTGAATTTGTGCATTATATCGTCTAACGTGACGCTAAATTAATATTGAAATGCTTGTGCTTCAGGGGAAATACTGTCTGTACGTAGCCTAATCTGTAGCGATACAATGATCTTCAACATGGAGTCCATGTCAATGACTGATTTTGCTGTGTTCAGTAACAGCTGTCTGGAAGCCAGTGGAGTTTATCAATACAGATATTGATAAATAATTAAATCCAGTCCAGAGACGTCATCCACATATTAACTAGGACCCATAATGTTGCAAATTGAAATGTATTTAATTATGATTATTTCTGTACATCTACACCTTCTTAATAAGGCTAAGGCTAATGTTATTAACTTTCTGCAATACGTCTTCTTACAGCTAGGTGGATAGTGAGTCACACACACACACAAAAGAGTAACAAATTATTGTTATAGTGAACATGAAGGCAAAGTATTTTAGTGACATATATTTATTTGTATTCTGTGAATTTATTCCCATGTTTTCAACGAGACACATGACATGACTGACCTAAAAATAAGGAATTGAGTCAGTTTCATTTCCAGACTTTTTACATCACTGAAGAAGACGGTGCCCGAGTTCATGAACGTGAGCAACTTCCCAGAATAATCAATTCTTATCTCATATCTTAAACTTGTGTTCTTTCTTTGCAAAGTCAGTTTAAAAAGAGAAAATGCCAACCAAGGTGATTTAATCATGTGAATTAATTTAGCATAACATACATAGATGTAAGGAAGCTTTTAAAACCATGTACCGATTAATAAACAATGGCTCACAGCTTCTTCACTCATTCTGTTTATAAGAGTACATGTACATGGGCACACCCCAGCAACTTTGACATCAGAATAGCAGATCTCAAGTTGTTCGGTCTTTACAATGTGTTTAAATTCGCAAGCTATTAACTAAATGTGTTCATCATTTAATTCCGCCTCACTGTGTCTACTCGGTAATGTCTTATGACCTAATGTGTAAATTGATGGCATCAGAGTGCCTTCAGTGATCAAATATTTAACAACATCTGAAGAATATGCACCTTTATAAACACCAGCATTTTATTTTCACCGGATCTCCTTGTTGCAGCTGTGGAGTGTCAGGCCGGCTCACAGAGGCTGGTTAGGTGTTCCCAATGAGTAAGTTGTAGACCTCGTGGAGATTGGACCTTAATGAGAAGGTGGTAGAGCTGTCTAGTGGATGTGTGTTCATTGGGCTTTGACAGCCGTGCTCTGTTGCAGATCTATTAATCATACCCACAAGGAGTGCAAGTCTCTCTCCCTCTCTCTCTCTCACTCTCACTCTCACTCACTCACTCACTCCCTCAGTTTTCAGTTTATACAGAACAGAATCATTTACATAAAGTCCTTAAGGCAAATAACTGTTGGGGGCTCTAATTTATATCTGATCGAAAATTAGCCGTCATTATGCGCGCCATTAGCTGCGTCTTTAATGTGCTTCTAAGCACCATTTGTCAAGCAGCTTGTTAATATCCTTCAAGTCTTTAAAGTTGAGAGCTCATTAAAGACTGCTGTGCCTGCTCTTGATGCTATTTCATAAAATTCCGTGGGAAGGGACAGACCATTTAAAAGTTTTTCTTTTTCCCTCAATGACATTGTCCAAAAACAGAATAGACAATAGAATATAATAGAGCATGTGAATCCTGCTATGATTTAGTGATTCACAGTTTTATCTTTGGAAAATTATTTCTAATTATAAAGACAATACACATGTTGGGAAAGTATCAAGTATCAATCGTCAGGAAAGCCAATTGTCTTTTGCCAAACAAACTGTTTTCAAACGTACACATCAGAAAAGGCAAACGGACCTCTGCATATAAATTCTCTCCATAGCTGTCTTGCCCACAGCCCATAACAGGAGACCCTCCCAGGCCCAATCTTTGCCTTTGGGTAATGGGAGTTATGCTGCTTTATTATTGGTTAAAACTCCAGTGTCCTTAGTCTCCCTTTTTTCTCTCCAGTATAACAGACTCCTCCAGGCTAAAGCAATAAAGAGAGTAATTAGAATGCTAAAGACAGATGTAAATAAAGGGAATGAGACAGTGGTGAGGGATGAGGCGTCTAGGTCACACACTCTCATCAAAAACCCAGTTGGTAGCAAATGACACAACGTTCAGTGCCAGAGGCCTGGGGCTACTACCGCAAACCAGAGGACATAATGGACTAAATTATGGCCTCAATGGCTATGCATCTCAAAGCACCAATAAGGACACACACACACTCATGGACCCACATACACACGCACACATGCACACGCACACACACGCACAAGTCTGTATGTTCGGATTTAATCTATAGCATTACATAATGTATTCAACATTATACACCATATAATCTACAAGCATTATTATTCTTGTTGTTATTATGATTAAGCAATATGACCGGTAGACAACCCACAGAGAAACAATGTCCATTGAGTCTTTTTTGCCCACCAGCAACATGGGAATACTTTTTTGCTAAATCAATACCTGATTTCATTCAGATACAGTCTGAGGCTTTCACTCGGGCTTCGTTCATTCATTTAGAGGAATAACATTTGGGAAAATAAGAAGAATCTTATATTGGATGAATTAGAGGAGCAGCGTCAGAGCGAGCGAACGCAAACCCCAGCAAGCATCAACACTAAACACTATACACATGAGATTACATGCACGGCGAGGGGGTTGGGCTAATTACAATATTTGCATTATTAAAAATACATTAACTACTAGAATGCCATCATATTAAATAACATGATACATTAATAAATTAGCCAAATGTTGGTGATGAAATGAATCCTGTCTTTTTATTGGGCTTCTAGGGGAATTTCAGTGAATTTTTCTGGTGCGTCAGTGTTATTGCTCCTCCACGTTAACTCTCTACTCTGGTGTGTCATGTTGGAAAACAGCATTTTGTATCATGTGATAACCGTTGTGTCTTAGAGGGGGTGATTTCAAGAGGTGAAAACACCGGATCCATGTTATACAAGGTGAACATGACTCATCACGATATCCTCCAAAAAATAAACCAGAAATATGGTGGAGTAAACTCCACTGAAGGTTTTTTACAGCTAAGAAACAGAGGCAATAGTGTAACATGGGTAAAATCATCTTGGAGAAAGTGTAGTTTTTTTAGGATTTCGATGTATCGCAAGTTTTATACATTTCCTGGAAATTCTATTAGGTTAACATTAAATGGATCAAAATAAAAATACACAATTGACTTCAATCCAGTTCAATGGCTTCATCGTATGTATCTATTTACAACCAATCCAATCAATCAGACAAATCAAGCTACATTAAAACACAAACCTGTAAATCCAACAGGTTTGTGAAAGCATCTTTTGCAACATCAATATATTGTCAAGTAACTTTTTTTATTTAGAAGGAAGAAGTCAGAGGAGAGTATAACGTCACAGATACTGAAAATGTCTGTGTTTAAATTTGAAAACTGTACTTCCAGTATTCCTGACAACACTGGATTGCAGCCTTTACTAGCATCATCCAGATTGTTAGCTGCCAATCATTCTGGGAATAGGCCATCGGAAGAATTTCAGCCAGACATTCCCATTGAAGGACTGCTACCGAAAAACATGGACCTCATGCAAATGTGCATTGAGTATGGAAAGACAGTTTCCTGAAACTAGAACTTAAAATTGATTTACTGTGCTCAAATTATTACAAAGTACATAATGTGCAAAAAAAAGAAATGACAACGCACACACGCTTGACCACTAGGAGGACATGTCAGGTGAGTATGTCATTGACTGTAATGGAAATGAGAGGTATATATTGCATTTTTATTGCCAGTCACAAAAGTTACATGATCTTGTCATGCAAATATTCAGTTGGAAGTAATGTCTCGGCAAAGCTAGTTGATGCCAGCCACTATATCAGGTTACACAGGGCTGTTGAAATGCGTGTTTCTGAGGTGCCTTTGCGAAAGGTTGATTACCCTGGATATATTTCTTCTACCGCTCGGGGCTATTATTGCTTGAGATACAGACTACAGTCAAAACCCTGATGGAACGATTCTGAATGGGAAACGTCGCTGGTAAAACCATATAAAGTGATTCAATGCGAACATAAAGAAATGTTAATGATCATCAAAGACCTTTGTGTTGGATGGCTTTTTACCTCCAGTTCCTCTCTCTTTTCTCACTCTCTGCTGTCCTTTTTATTCCCTCCTCACTTTCCAGCAGCACTGATTCGAGCAGGGGTTTTTTTCCACACAAGAACATTTTAAAGAAAATAATGAAGAAGACGAATATGACACATCTCCAAGAAATAACCCTGTTGGGAAAAAGACCCCAAAAATGTAGTCCATCGACATGTTTCTTTAAAATTGCTAACATTGACAGTGAGCTTTGCCGGGGAGCTCTCAGCGGCGGTGCTGTGAAACGTGGCAGCAGACACAGTTTCTGACCTCTATAGAGCAGCGTGGAAGGACCTCAACAGCTGTAAACAACACTGCAATCAGTGTCCCATCTGCTCCCGTGTCCCACTTGTGTGGATGCCTTTTTGCCATTTCTTTCACCCTCTGCCAAGTGGCTGCCTCAGGACATCTAACCCACCGAAAAGAGCTCATTTACCCAAGGAGGGAAGAAGCAAACTAGATTTCTGAGGGCGTCTGCTGACAGGGAAACTTGGTCGTGGCAGCCATCGACCACGATAGAGAAGTTACAATGTGAAATATGTAAAAAAAAAATGAAAAGGTTCGATAAACCATGGAAAAGAATCTGGGACTAACAACGATCTTGTGAATAACCAGCTATCCATGCAGCTATCGCATGTTGAATTAACCTCTATTAACCCCAATTCAGGCTAATGATGCTTCACAGGGATTATATGAAGAGGGTAGCTAAGCTGCATGCACTCCAAAGGTAAGTGATGTGACTGCTGCTCAAGTGGCGCACACGTCCCCAAGAGGGTCCCTGCTTTATTTGTATGGTGCATGAATACAAGGACACACACTCCTTCACGCTCTTCAACAGATCGACAATTGATGGGGGTAACATGCAGGAAAAAAACTAAGGTGAATCAGGGAAGACAATGCAGAAAAAAACAAGTTGATGTGGTTATTTTGTTTGTTTTTCAATGACAAACGTTAAATGTTGGTACCATTATTCTAATTTACATTAAATTTATTACAATAAATAGTTCCCGTCATATTTTCTCATTCACTTTTTAGATCAAGTTTTAATTGCTTGTGCAGTTTTGCTTAAATCCATGTCTATAATGCGTGTTTATTAACTGTAAATTTGTAAAACGTATCTTTATCTACATTATTGTGCTCGTAACGTCAAGCTTGTTGACACATTATGCTAATGACCACGTTGCATGCTGGCTGTTTAAAGAGCGAGAGCACATTAATTAACCATTTCCATATATTTGGGTCCCTAAAAGAGTTTTCCTTTAAATATGTATGATGATGAAGATGATAACACGCTGCCCTTGCCACCTCGATACAGGGAGGTCATCACGCCTCAATCAATCCACGCTCCTCTGCTCGCCAAATAATTGCCTTATGTTTCTATAATCAAAGTATAACATCTTTACAAGCTCTTCGTTCGGGGATGGGCCGAGGCAAACTTTGTATTCTGAATGCATAATCCCGTGTATAAATATGCCTCACACCGGAGCCCTGTGTGTTATGTGATGTGAGTGGGGGTCAGAGCCACCTGTATTCCTGCGGGTGGCATCGTGGAATTGCAGGAGATCTGATTGGAGCATTACACGAGGGCCCTCCAGAACTGCTATCTGTTGTTCCCCCTGCTCATTTACTTTATCAGTGCACTCCTGTAATATACATAATTCAGACAACCGGGGAATGTCTTTGGGCTCTGAACCACCTGCTGGCTTTTATTAGCTAATTAATGGTGATTTATCAGAGCTGCTAATTTGAGTGGGGCCGCTTGCCTCCAGGAGTCTCAGAACACCGTATGAATCCTGATGGTGATTATGCTTATTTGCTGGGCAGTTTGCTAAAACAAAAAGTTCTGTCTTTTCCAAGCCACAGGGACGGAGTTTCTGTTCTTACTGACGACGACCTTGTGTGTTTTTTTTACTGTTTCTCTTTCTCATTAAAGTCTCACACACATTTCTTGTTCATACTTAAATTCAAAACATTAGAAAAGATATATATTTTTTACCTGTAGAGGCGTGTCCTTGGGAAGGTCTTTTTTTGATGCCCTTATGTTACAAGTAGTTTTGCTGTTCAAGGACCACAAATTCGCCTTAAGTGCAAAACGGGTAGTAGGGCAGCCTTAAAAGAGAATTCCAAAGTAAAAACAACCAATTTACTGTGTACTATGTATATATATGCATTTTTAAACACCTACTCACTTTTGTTAACACAAACTTCACCATGTTTAAGACTCCATTCTTGAAACTTGTGATGGAATGAGTTTTTCCTTAAACATAGACCTCTAATTCTCCCTCTAGGAGACAGGTGGTTGACAACGAGAATACCGTGCATGCAATGATGCAAATAAAAGTGCTACATTATAGTGTTAGTGGACTATCAATAATAAGTACTTGTCCAGTTTACTGCTCATGTCAAGAAAAATAAATGGCAAATTCTTGTCTTCTGGAAGATAATATTCAAAAATGTTATCAAAGATTTTGAATATCACCTTTTAACTCACCTCAGACTGAACCCAGTGTTACAGAAATTATGTTCATACACATTTAAACTGCTTCTCCAATTACATTGTGGTGGAGACGTAATCAGTGACTGGATCACGTTCAGAGGAAATGTTTTCTTTAATGACTGAAGCACTACATTTCCTAACAGCAGAGGGGTCATCAGGAGGTGGTTGGGGGTAGAGAGCAGGCGCATAGAGCACAGGACTAAGTCTGTCACAACCAGAGATGCACTCACAGATCCCTCCATGGTTAGACTAGAATGCAAAGGCAAAGAGGCAAAACTATTCTCTTTGGTCAAAGTCAGGGGGAAGATTGTCAGAGACAACAATGTTTCCTTTACCCCAACCAGGAGGGACGAGGCCACAAGCGAAACAGAAATGAGTTTGAGTTTATTGAAGCTACAGTCAGTTGATATGGAATTGCAGAATCTGATATTTTGGTGAAACAAGGATCTCTACATATGTGTCAACTCAGAAAGACAACATGATTCAGTTTTATGTTACACAGGCAGGGTCTGGAAAATATCTAGTGTGATAAAGTTCCTAAAGCATCCTCTGTTTGTAAAAGTAAAATGCTGTGCTAACATCTGCTAGTGTCATTAGAGTTGTGAGGATTCAGCATAATCATAAGGGTTCTTCCTCTGGGAAGCATGAATATCAAATTTAATACACAAGGTTGAGATCACCATGTTTGGAGCTGCCCTAATGACACAGACTAAACATTTAATGATGATTATATATGAATTCAAATCATTATTTAACTGTTACAAGGGATCCATCCTTTTCTTCATAAAGGGATCTTTGTGATGCAATGATATTTGATCCTAACGGAAGTATTCTATTGAAGAGAATGCTTCTTGTCATTCAATTCACCTCCGTTTCAAAACATTTGACAGCAGCTTGTCATATCAACAAAGATCCGACGTGTAAGGCATCAGCTGGCTGATTGATGTTTTCTGCCCTCTGCATGCATATCCTTGGGGAAATATCTTCGAGTCTCACCCTTTCTTCGCAAGCTGTTTAAATCCCCGAAGGCAGCCAGAAGTATAAAACATTATGTCAAGTCATTTTGTATGTCTTGAATTAGAAGGTGGATGTAGAAAAAAAACAGGGTTAAGATATGTCTGCCAGTGCCTACTGTATCCTTTCCTGATCTTTTCATCCCAATTCAAATAAAATTCAAAACAGCAGGTAAATGCTAATATCACACAAGCAAGCAACTGTGCCTCCAGCAACGCGCTCTATTAAAAGAGTTTGCCGCGCAAGGTGCCGCAGCTCTCTGCAGAAACTGAAGTGTTTGCTCAGTGGGATTTGAACAGGAAACGCACTTTAATGTTGAAAATCTCTCAACGCACACACACACAATACAGATGTAAAAATAACCATATTGTATGTCTGTCATGTTGTTAAAGGTATCAGTTGTGCATACATGTGTTGCATCACATCGTCAAAGCACAGTTGCACAATGACAGCAGTGCTCAATTCGTAAACAGAGGTGGATTGTTTGTGTAAAGACCGAATAAGCCCTTTTGATCGCATTCATGTGAACCAGCTTAGAGTCAATTAAGATGGAGGTCAAGATCTCCACATGAAAAGGTGGGATGTGTCTGTGCAATTCCAGCGATGACCCAGGGAGGTCACAGTGTGGGTGTTTGTGTGTCTGTTTTCTGTTGGTATGTACACACAATAGACCTCTGGTAGAGACAGGCCACCTCAGCCCCTCTTGGGAGAGAACCTTCAGTATAAAAGCATGCTATTCACAGGGACCTCAGCAATTGTACAAGGAGAAAGGGACCAATTCTCCCCCCTTAACCACAACACACACACTCACACATACACACACACTAGAAACTCACTTGGTTTGATGGGGGGCGAATGGAAATAAGCGCCCCTGTGCCTATGAATGCTATCATTTCATTCCTCTACTCTGAATGCTCCGGGGATCTGTGTGAAGGAGTAGGAGCAATAAGTTCACTTTGCTGAATTAATGCTGTAATTCTTTATCAGGAGAGCCTTGGCATTACCTTGAACCGGGCTGGTTTTATGCAAAATGGTTTCAAGCCTAGTTTTTTTAATGATGGTCCTAATTTGTTGGCTCACTCTGAATTATTAATCTCTTTTATATTCAAGTAGTTATTACATGTCATGACTGTATCTATGGGGTGAGTTTTAATAGCATCTACTGGACCTTAGGAAAGGAGCCAGTGTAGAAATGCTATTAAAAATTGATAATTAGCTAAATATTTGCCTTGGCACCTGCTTTGAGCCACCGTGCTAATTGGCATGGGAACAGCTGCAGTGGTCACTGAAGACACACACACACACACACACACACACACACACACACACAGTGGGAAGTTCGCGCAGAAACTCACAGACGGAGGCGAACAAATCAATTAGAGAGATGAAAATGTGACTTCCACAGGATTCCACTGGTGGCTGTTAAAAATCTGGATATTGTCTCATTTTGAAAGTTATTAGAGCATACTATGAAATTTAAATCTAGTCTCATTTTAGAGCAAGTCCTCCTGCCGTAGGGTTTTAAAATGATCTGTGTGGGACAGGGAATCAAACCTCAACCTTCTTTAGTACTTACCAGCTTAATATCATTATTCTGTCCTTTTTAGCCCAGGTATTTTTGCTTAATTGAAGTGCTTATACAGCTTCTTCTGTTTGGGAACAATTCCCATTTGACATGTTAGACTCTAGTGGTGGCTTCTTCTGTGGTAGCTCACAATCTGTGCAGCACATTGTGCGTCCACCTGGAATGAAATGTGCTGTATAAATAAAGATTTTCTTGCTTGCTTGCTAAATGAAAAACCTTCATGTTTACTATTGTGTCTCAGAGCTGCATTAGCCTCCATGCAATATTAGAGGTGGCAGTTTAGATGTATGTCGTGTGACCAAAAGACGATAAGTAAATTTCTAATCCATATTGATACACAATGCGAAATTGTGTATCAAATTTACTGTAAATTCAGTTGTTATTTATAAATTTACCGCATGGAAAAGCCTATTTGTCATTACATTTAATTAAATAAACAGGTGTACAATGTAGCAAAATATTAATGTAGTAAATATAAAAAAGAGAACATACTTGCAAACACAATAAATATAGGCTTAAAATGTCCAAATGGTGAATATCACAGCCTAACATACAAGTTGCAGGATCTATTTTTTGGTTTGAGGTATCACGTTCATTCTCCTCCATTGTTTTTCTACTCAGGTTGCTTTCATGCAAATTTCCGGCCTGCATCCATACCATTTGAAAGACTGTAAATCGTCTAAATGACACAAATATTGCTGTTTAGAGTTTGATCTGCCACTCAACCAAACAAATAAGATAGTTTAATCTAAAGGCAAATGTGTTTTTATATTGTCAAACAATACATATCATTGTATCGCATTGGCTCTATTGCAATCCATGTAAATATCATATAAAAACCGTAGAGATTTAGACCATACATGCAACAGAGGAATGACAGAGTCAGCAACATCCATCCATCCATCAGTCAGTCCATCCATCAGACATACCACTGAACCATCTGCCAGCCTCCCCCATCCCTCCCTGAACCCCCACAGCCACCAGCCAGGAGAAGGCTCTCTCTCGGGGCCTGATGTGCTAATGTGAACCTTTGTGGTGCTGAGCCAAGTGCGTGGCTAGGTGGTTGAACTGTGTCTGTAGCTTAGCCATGGGGCCTTTCTTATCAGGTTCTAATTCATCTTTGATTAATGTCAAGCCCATACACATGAAACAAGTTCTGTGTATCATTATGATCTTGAATCGGATTCAGGGAAAACCGCTAATGCTCAGAATTATTTTTAATCTATTCATAAGATGTTTTAGAAAAACCTTTTGTTTTAACATAAAAAAGAAAATAACCCTCAACAGCGCACTGCATGGCATCCTCTGCAAAATTCAATTAGAGATAATGTTGCACTGCAATCTATTCATTTGAGGCGCCCAGTGAGGCAGCCAGTGGGAGTGTATTGATTGGAATGTGTCATGTGTGGAAGCGAGAGAGGGGTGGCCGAAGTTTTTTGCTTAATGGACTGAAATAATAGAGGCGGGAATGGGCTTTAATTAGGGAGCAGCGGTGGGGGCATCTAGTCTCCCCTCCTTGTAGTTGCACCCTCTGCAGAACACAGTCAATGGCCCATGCATTTTAACATGCGGATACATGCAAACGCACTTGCACAATTCCACTACCAATGCATACAAACAAACACACACTCACACACTTGCAGTCTACCACCCATGCACACCCACACTAACACACACACTGAGACACACAGGAGGAGGGCAGAGGGGAATGGAGGGGGTGATGGAGGGAAGGATGAAAAAAATAACAAAAAAGGCAAGGGGAGTGCTGGGCTCCCGGGGTCTCAGCTGCTGCCAGGGTGCTGCCTGCTCCTCGCAATGAGTTGCAACTGTCAGTTTATTTTATCTCAGGCTTTTCATCATCACACAGAGCCTGGTTGGAGGAAGCCACCTGAGAGTGCAAGGAATTCTGTTGGCTACGAGTCATTAGCAAAGACTGCTGAGGTGCGCCGGGGCCAGAGACGTGGGTAGGCCGGGTACCGCCGCAGACGAGTGTGTCCCCTTAACCCTTGATAGGCTGATTGGCACGGCAGCTTGGCTTTGATGGCTGGATAATCACTTGCAGTCAGGACGACACAGGGCAGGTCAGAGAGGCTTAGCGGTGCAAGTGAGGAAAAAGAGAGATGCTGTGAATGAAGGCATGTGGCGCTCAAGCCTTTTCATTTCCTCCTTTTTTTAATCTTTTACGAGCGCACTGAAAATTTTAACCAAATATATTCGACGATGACCTTTTTTTCCATGACTAGGATGAGATAACCACCAACATCAACAATCTCTAACTGTGACAATATCATTATCAACGTGGAAAAAACTGAAAACTGCAAAAAATGTCTATGTATATTTGTCTAATCAAAACAATGGAGACGAAATTACACACTGAATGTTTGTGCAACAAACCGACAACAGTGCTAGGCTTCGACACGGAGTAAACATTGGAGCTGTAGGAGATTGGATAATATACAGTGAAGGGAAAAGAACATGACATTTGGATCCACTTCAAATATTACGCCACTGAGAGAGAAGAAGTGAGCGTGTGGTATTGTCAGGAGAAGCCCTGCAGCTACAAAATCGCTGGGAAGAAAACCACAAACCTAAAGAGACACCTTGAGGCGCACCACAGACAGACTGAGGTAACCCAACATTAAGATGTTCGATAGCATTACTTTACTTTAAAAGCCATATCAGGCTAACTACTAACGGCAGCAGCATAACGGTGTCTGTTTACATCTTCCAACAACGGGACATTGCTGCTTTGTTTTTCCAGATGGAGATTTAGCTATTCGTCAAATCAGCTACGACAATTTTTGTTCAAGACAATTTTTTTTTAGGGGGGGGTTGTATTAAATTTGCTTTGTATTTTAAAAGCACACACAACTTAATTGTCACACATTTTCAGGTCTAACATTTGGTGCACGTAAGGTTAGGATTTATTGCGTTGCGGTTGTACAGGATATACGTTTTGATCGCAAAGAGTTTTTTCCTGATGAATTTCATATCGAAACAGGTTGTATTAAAATTACTAATGTTGTTGCATCCAGTTATTAGTTAAAATCTGGTGGATAAAATATAATTAGAAAGCAGTGTCCTTTTGGTCTGGACGAATTCTAGACCAAAATATCCAAATTAAAATCATATAAAAACTGAATAAAATAAATTGTGAGGTAAATTTATCATGGCTTACGCAAACATGGACTTTTATATCAGGACTAAGACTAACTCTGTAGATAGTGAACATCATGGGTAGTAGAGCTTTTTCACTTAGCTGCACATTCACAGTCAGGGGGACATGACTAAAAACAGATACTGTAGACAGCATGTTAGGCAGGTGGACGGATGGTAAGCTGATGGTGTCTTAGAGGAATATTTCATCCAGGAGGGTTTAGAGATAAAATCTAAAGTGAGTGCAACCAAAAGATTGCAAATTTTCCAAGAGGTGAGAGCTCCACAGCCCTGATGGGTATCTACTGCCCTTTTCTAAGTTTAGATCCTCTGTGACTTTCTAACCCCTTCTTACCCAGCAATAGCACAGGTGACCCAGACAACATACACTACCGTTCAAAAGTTTGGGGTCACCGAGACAATTTCGGGTTTTCCATGAAAACTCACACTTTTATTTGTCAAATGAGTTGCAAAATGAATAGAAAATATAATCAAGACATTGACAAGGTTAGAAGTAAGAATTTTATTTGAAATGTGAATTTTGTTCTTTAAACTTTGCTCTCGTCAAAGGATGCTCCATTTGCAGCAATTACTTAATTGGCTCCAATCAAGCGCAGTCGCCATTGTATGGCATGGTGTTGCAAAATGGAGTGATAGCCTCCCTTATTTAAATTCCCTTTTACCTTGTACAAATCTCCCACTCTACCAGCACCAAAGTAGCCCCAGACCATCACATGACCTCCACTATGCTTGAAAGATGGCGTCAGTGTTCTGCGTCTCACAAATGTTCTTCTGTGTGATCCAAACACCTCAAACTTTGATTCGTCTGTCCATAACACTTTTATCCAATCTTCCTCTGTCCAATGTCTGGGTTCTTTTGCCCATATCAATCTTTTCTTTTTATTGGCCAGTCTCAGATATGGCTTTTTCTTTGCCACTCTGCCTAGAAGGCCAGCATCCTGGAGCCGCCTCTTCACTGTAGACGTTGACACCGGTGTTTTGCGGGTACCATTTAAAGAAGCTGCCAGTTGAGGACCTGTGAGGTGTCAATTTCTCAAACAAGAGACTCTAATATACTTGTCTTCTTGCTGAGTTGTGCACCGGGGCCTCCCTCTTCTCTTTCTACTCTGGTTAGAGCCCATTCGTGCTGATCTCTGAAGGGTGTAGTTCACACCGTTGTAGAAAAAGTTTAGTTTCTTCGCAATTTCTCACATTGAATAGCCTTCATTTCTAAGAACAAGAATAGACTGGCGAGTTTCACATGAAAGTTCTCTTTTTCTGGCCATTTTGAGAGAATAATCGAACCCACAAATATGATGCTCCAGTTACTCAACTAGCTCAAAGGAAGCCCAGTTTTATAGCTCCTCTCTAGAGCTAAACAGTTTTCATTTGAGCTAACATAACTGCACAAGGGTTTTCAAAGGTTTTCTAATCATCTATTGGTCTTCTAAGGCGATTAGGAGACAGAATTTACCATTAGAACACTGGAGTGATAGTTGCTGGAAATGGGCCTCTATACACCTATGTAGATATTTCATTAAAAAACAGACTTTTCCACCTAAAATAGTCATTTACCAAATTAACATTGTAGTGTATTTCTAGAGTGTATTTCTGATTAATTTAATGTTATTTTCATTGAAAAATTCTTTGAAAAATACGAAAATTTCTAAGTGACCCCAAACTTTTGAACGGTAGTGTATACAAAAAAAAAATATATCTATCCTTTTCTCTCATGAACAACATCCACCTGACGATCTATAGGCAGAAGAGAGCAGCACTAATGTGTTCAGTGACCGCTGGCTGCTTAGATGAGTGTGGATCACTGCACATGTCATTTCCACTACACTACGTTAGCACGCTGCAGGTACAGTGAAATGTCTGGATGTATCTGTGCGACCACCGAGTGCCAAGTTATCAGAGCGGTCGTGTCTGTGTTGGTTTTGTCTCTTCGTGTTTGGGTGCGCGTGTGTGTGTGCACGCATCAGATTGTGTATGCGCATGTGTGTATAATATGTAGGTTTCAACAGCTGATTTACATATTCTTATAAAGGCTACCAGCTCGTCTCTGATGCCACAATGCCTCGGTCAAAGAGAGCAACGTCTGTAGCTTCTTTTATGCTGACTTGAAAGAGTACATGTCCAAGTGAGAACACATTATTAAATATGGATTCTGTTTGGGTCCCTCTTCGGCTGGCTCCCTGCTCCTGCCAAACTCCCGACCAGTGTCAATGTCTCCATGTATGAATCCTTGTAAGTGGATTTTTTTGTAATGTGGAGGCTCCAGAGTGCAGGGCGGCTTACCTTGGAAGCGCTGTATGATTACCCAACTAACACAAACAGTGGTTGTAACCTTGACCACACAAAATTATTCTTTGGAGCGGAGGACATGTGAAGAGGAGTAAAATGTGAAATTCCAGCGGGTGTCTCTGTGTGTGTCTAACCTTGTGAAAACACAGAGGCGTGAGTTTGATGGAGTTATTACACATCCGTGCTTCCACCATTTGTGCGGCTGAATCTATTATCGCGACAGAGACAGGGCTAAGCTGAGATTCGGCCGGGACATTTCATCACCTCGTGGTCACGGGTCAGGCAATTGTAGCAGCCACTGTTTGCTTTTCATTACTAAAATACAAACTTAAAGGATGGCTTTTTGCTTTTCTTAACAGAACAGTGTTGACTCTGGCGATGATTACGATGTTATTATTTCTAGTATGCCTTCCGAAAAAATGTGATTTTAGAAGCTGAGACACTATTTCGGCTTTTGCTTCAACAATATGCTGCCAGTTTATTGTAGTTATAAGCATTGAGGAAAATAATCATCCAAACACATGGATGTACATTAAGTATAAGGCATCACTGTACCTTCTCTGGAATCTTGTTTTTCATAGAAATCGGGCTCCACTCTGCACTATGGTGGTGACTGAATCATTTCAGTCTTCAATTCCACATCAGAATAAAACTAGAGTATTTGATCATCTAGGTACGTCAACAACATCAGGCCTTTATCAAATTTTTACCATGTGGCCCGATGTGCTTGTCACTTTACATTGTCAGAGACTGTTATCTCACATTTCTATCTCTTTGCTACATAAGGAGCAAGTGGTCGCTCTCAAGGTGGGTCCCTATATCCATCAGGGAGGGGAAATAAGACGCTGGTTATCACTGCTCGACCTCCCCTGACAACTGTCCAATTATGTATATCACACCCTGCCCACTGTTTGCACTAGAAGTAATCAATAAAGGACGTGGCTGAGTGCACATACATTTTGGCGAAACCAAATGCATGAAAACTTAATCATTCGCTCAGGCTGGCGGGGAATCAAATATCGGTAGGGGAACAAGTAGGCAGTGGTTCTTCAGGAGGGGAGGGACTGATTAGTGATTGTAGCTCCAAGTTCGACAGGGGGTGCGGGTGGGGAGGGCTTCCCTCCTGACGGTGCAAATGGAATGGGTGACAGGTGGAAACGGGGATGAGAAGGCGGTCCTCCGTTTCATGAATAAATGTAAACACATCGCCGTGCAATTACTGCGGCTGGTCATCTCTTTTAGGTTGTGATGGGGGTAAACGTGCGGCGACATCCCTGCAGGTCCAATCTAATGAAAACGTGCAGGTTACTGGGGCGTTTAATTGTATATACGGTAAAGCTAAGAGTGAGGAGTGTGGCGGCTTGTTGCGGATGAAAGCCTAACCCCACAACTGGAAAATTTGATTCAGTTTAAACATAGCGTTTCGTTTATTGATCCGCTGTGGAAGGTGAGATCATCACAGGGACAGGACCTGAGCAGATGGATTCATTTGAACATGTCACGAGAACACATGGGTCTTGTTGCTCCAGAGAATAAATTGTTACACAGGGGCGGCAGCAGCTTGAATGTCATTTTAAATGTAGTGATCAGATAAATACCTCACAGATTTCTCAGAAGCTCACTGTGCACGATTCTGTAGATTGTGTACAGTTCATATGACGATTTATTCCGTTATAAAAATGTATAAAAGTGAATTAAAATCTCAGAGTATTGACACCGACTTAACCAGGATTTAGTCGAAATGTGTTGTTTTATTAATTTTAACAGATAGTTATTCAATGTATTCCCTATTCGAAAAGCTATCACACAGACAAGTGCTAATCTTTGCACTATTTAAAATAAATCTTATGTAATCATCTGCATACGTATGCATATCTATTTGGTATTAACACTTATTCACCGCAGAGGAGGCAGGTCAAAGCATGCCACAGTTATATCTTTTCTATTACCAAGGTTAATCAATAATTCATGGGTCACAATAGCAGGCAGTGAGAGTCGGGGGGGGGGGGGGCACCCTGAGATCCTGTCTCTAAGTAGGATCCCCTCAACACAGGAAGGAGAAATCAGAGCCTAAAACCAGGGAAGAAAAACATAAACATCCCAGTGGTTCCCCTTCCCACACCCACCCACAATTACAGCAAAGGGTAGAAAGGTATTCAGGATCATCATCACTGACACTACAGCCCTCGTTGTTGAGACGATAACCTTTTCTTTCCCCTCTTTCCCTGCGCCGCTCTCTGAGTAGTACTCACACCATCACTTAGAGCATTAATCAGAAAGCATGTGCCTAATGGCTCCTGACAGGCAGCGCCCATAATGGGCTGCAGTCCAAGCCTGCATCTTCCTCACGCATCCGATAACACTAACAGCAGCCGCCCGAGTACAGCTGCCTGCACGGCCACCGCTAGATTGTTAATGACAGTGGGCGATGCAGTCTCACCCACCATAAAACACTTAGGGCCCCGAGATGCTACCAGATCATGCATGAAGAAAGCTTTTTGATAGTATGCTAATCTCAGCCATTACTGTAGGATGATTTACAATCACTTAAACAGCACATGAGCCGGCTATAGAGACACAGGCCGGCTGGCTGGGATAATAACGACACTGGCATGTGTTGATCATTAGAGAGCTCTCTCTCTCTCTCCCTCACTCCATCTCCCTTTGTGTGTGTGTGGAAGCATGCACTCTGGGTGCAGTGGCATTTGGCTTAATTAGTAAGCGATTTTTAACATGAAAGAGACAAAAGACGAAAGGGAGAGAGCGTGTTGGGCTTTGTAGTGGTGCAGTGTTTACCGCCAATACCTGTGTGTGTGTGTGATTGCAGGTGTTATATTAACAGAGAAGAGTGTGAAGTCGAAAGAAAAACCTGCTACTATTTCAATAGAGTGTTTTTTGAACTGCCTTGGTTGAAAGTCAAACAGGAAAACATTTCATTTGGATTCTCCAACAACACAATTTCTCTAAGTTAATGCTTTTCCATAGACTTCTTATCTAATGTAGGAGGGAGTAACCGCCATTGCTATAAATTGAAATGAAATAAATGCAGACTTGAGATATAGATGTAGGATTTATAGTGGACTTTATTTACACTAAACATTCAAGCTTTAACCTATTAATCCAACATGCAATATTTGCTAATAAGCCATACATTTTGATTTCATGAATAGATATGTCTTTCCTGCTTTACCTATGGTGGCTTATGAATTTTTAACAATGAACTGATACACAAACGATGCAGATACATCAGTTATGATCCAATAAACCATCTTCAATACAGATTAGATTAGCAATTTGACTCTGTAGTGATTTACTATATTATTTTCTATTTTTGTTGATTAATGTACATGTTCACAAACATATTTTATCAATACATCTTCTCAGCATCCACTTTTCAGCAACACCTCAAATCGTTTACATCCTTAAAGATCCTTAAAAGAAATTCTATTCACAGATTTTATTCCAATTCCCACAGGGGCCGGTGTTAAAATAAAAATGTGCCACACAATAACAATAACAACATGTGGACCTGACCCGCAGTGAACAGTGTGACAGCTTGTTGTACCTGCGTTTCACCAGTGCTTTGCTGTTTCTAACAGGTTCTGTTACCAGGCTGCGTGCCATTCAGCAACCTGCTGCCACTGTGTAACACCTAGTTTTTCAATTACTTTTGTTCTACATGTAAAGCTAGGAAATTGCATCAATATTTCATGGAAGGCAGCATTTTCTTGTGCACGGATTCAATGGGCAAGGAGATAAACAGTGGGGTATTAATAATGCAGTGCGGTGACACTGACCTTATTTTGTGCCTTTCAACCTGCACTGATATTTTGATGCACAGTGCCCCGCTACTCCGAGCACACAGGAGGTTTTCACGCTCTTTGTTCAAAGCCTGGAAGAAGAAAAAAAAACACACTTCCTGTTTGACAGAGGTTACATCACTGCCTAAACCTCCTAAAGACATTAACGAAAAGGCTGAGGCCACGTGCCATTTTCTGGGATACACTGTGGAAAAAGCATATCTTCATTTTCACAGAAACAATGTGAATGCTAAGTGTCGGTTTGACAACCCGTGTTGACAGCTGAGCAGATGCCTTGAAGGTGAACTGTGAGAGGCTTTGACAGGGGACTAAAAAGGCAGCTCACACTGGATCTTCCCCACACTCAGTATCTCCCCCACTCTACAGTACGGGGAGGATGCTAAGCAGCCAGGAAGAGCTAGTTAGTATAACTTCAGGTCACCTGTACGAACAGAAATATCTGAATTCAGTTTTTGAAAGGAAAGATCAGGTCGGCTGTGTTGCACAAGGAATTTTATAGATTTTATGCAAAGTTTTGTTGGAAAGATGTGAAACAAATAATGTACAGTTGCTTTTCAAGGTGTGTACCTTTTAGGAAAATATAAAAAATGTATGATATGATGACGTTATATTGTTTTTTCAAAATATAAAACTCTGCTGCTCTAATTAATCATTTCCCATACTGTGATTTATACAAAAATTATATTAATTAGGTCTCCCAGCACTAATTATTCTTTCACTGAGGAATATGCAAATATAATGGCAATTATAATAGTAACAAATTGATTCGACTATTGTATATACTTTCTGTATAAGCTGCCTGAACCAATATTTCAATATTCTTATAACTCTTTAACTGTCTCTCAAATGTTTGAAATAAACAATGAATTATATTAAATCTTATTTTCAGACATTTAGATCAAAAAATGAGAAACATTAAAAAGGCCAACAACTTGATCCACGGGTCATGTGTCCCACTAAACCTAGTTTAGCTCCAGAGTTTCTGACTACCAATTAAATACGATGCCACAGTTAGCGGTTCAACTAGAAATTCTAAATCTAAAATTCACATGTCAAACATTTTATCTGGCATGTTTTAGAATTAAATAACTAGAAAGTTTCATATTGCTTTAACCACTGAGACCCTTGAGAGTGTGTGTATGTGTGTGTGTGTGCGTGTGTGTGTCAGTTTGTGTGTGTCAGTGTGTGTGTGTCAGTGCGTGTGTGTGTGCGTGTGTGTGCGTGCGTATGTGTGGCCTGGTCATGAGTGGTCATTTCTCTGAGCACCAGAAACACTTCCCAGTATAGAGTTGGTTGTGTGTGTTTGTATTTGTGTGTGTTCGGCCTCTCGTTCACACATTTACAAACGTGACAAACAATGACTAAGCCTCATCTGCCAGGAGCTTTTACCATGAGTGTTATAACAACTAGTAATAAGTGTAAATAATAAATGGCCCATATCTTACCATGAGGGGGCCTCGCCAGCGCTGCTAAACTATTTAAGGTGCCTTGTTGATGGGAGTTATTTTTTGCTGTGGGGTTGTAGAAATTCTCAGGCTTCCCAGTAGAATTTTGGCCTGACAATAAACAACAGTTTAATACTTTATCTAATCCCTGCCAGGAGGTGAGTCCAACAGCAAGCTCTTGCAGATGTTCACATCCAATAATCTATCCATAATTGATGAAACAGAGAGGTCAGATGTAATGGCTGCTGCCATTCCAGCAACAAATAAATGGTTATTGACAAAACAAGCCAGTGTGGCACTGAGTGGGCTGTGAGATGACAAGCGCAGGGCGGAGTGGAGAAGCGTGGAAACGAAGGCGGGATGCAGGAGAGAGAGGCTGAACTCTGGACCACTGATCCTCAGATGCACCAGCAGGGGCCAGCAGGGGCCAGACGGGGCCCAGGGATGGCCCAGAGAGCGAGGGAGATCCTCCCCTGGTGGAAAGTGGCGGACACGCCCGCAAGGAGCCGTCAGGAGAGCATAAACATGAGGAGAATGAGAGTGAAAAGGGGGGAGGAACGAGGAGGGGGTGCAGCGAGCGGCATGGTGAGGTGAGTGCAACTGCATAGAGCGTGCAGTAGGCCAGCTGTCCGCTCCTCTTTCATCTCTGGGCTTTATGTCAGATACAATCTACCTGGCTGTCAAGCCTCAGCTACCATCTCCCAGCCCTCTCTCCCTCCCTCTCACCTCCTATAACTAAATACCCCCCACCCTCCCCCTCCTCCCTCTCTCTCGCTCGCTCTCCATCTCGCTCTCTCTCCCCATCTCTCTGGTGGCTGTACAGAGGCGTCCACCTCTGTGTCCTCTGATTCTTCTGGCTAAATCTGTGAATGGTCGGCAGCATGCTTTATTCTCTGACTTCAAAGTCTGTCTTTTTCAAACCATCAAGTAAGTATATATTGCCCACATTTAAATGAAAATATTGGGGGAGGTGGGGGGACACTAATGCAAAATGAATTGTAGGGATGGAAAAAAATGTAGCAATTTCAAAATGTAATGTTGTGTACTGAGGGGCATTTTGAAATACTGCATCTAAAGAGGGTAAGCATCCATGTTTGAGTGAACCACCTAGTGACTCTGACAAAACAGAAAACAACACAGATGTGCAAATACTAATATGAATATGTTGTTCTAAAATTAATAGTGTTAATTCACATTATATTACTTAAAATGTTTACTTTATACCCAAGAAACAGTGGTGAAAGATCAAAGTTAAACGTGACTTAAGTTTCAACTCAAGAATTAAATCCCTAGTGAAAATATTCATATCAAAACCAACACTTAATATGTAATTCAGCAAGTTGCTTTTGAAAAGTGAAAGCAGGAGATTGTTTCATTCTATTTCAGTCACATGAAGAATCCCATTTCCGAGTATCAGTGTGTATATGGAAAGAATAGTAAAGGGGAAGTTAATGATGGACGTGGTGCAGTGAAAAACTGAGAAAAACAGGCTGGGTGTCACAATACGGGTCCTCTCTGGCACTTAACTCAAGTTAACTCACTAAACAAAACTGCTCTTCTTTGAAGCCTCATTAACTCTTACATGGTAAATGGCTTTGTGTTGCACAACAGCGCGCACACACACACAACCAGGGAGAAGCTTCGAAGAATTACTAAGAAAGCAGAGGATAACATGCTTTTTAGTGCTGCAGAAAAAAAAGGGCCATTTTTAACTCGTGCAGAGGGGGAGTGACTCTCCCTCGCAGAGTTCCCTTCTCCACTGCTTAATTACTCCGTGCGATCATGAATATTTCAGACATATGCTTTCCCACTTTGTCATTGGAGTTCAGAACTAAGAGAAACAAGTTCATATGCATATTAATAGGGGGTTTGCGAGTGGAGGGGGACAGGAGGACTAAGGGTTGCCAGTGTGCTGGTGACAGCAGGAGGAAATGGCACTCATTCCCCAGCAGCTGCTCTTTTTAGATCCCCCTCAGAGGGAACTGCCCGAGGAGGGCCTCCGCCACAAAGGGGATAAAGGAGATGAGGGCTCTTGATGGAAAACAGGCAAACAACCACTGGGACCCCTTCCTACCCCCCTTCAAACACTAATGCGAGTGCGCACTCGCACACACAGAAACCCTTGGCCCACACTTAGCCAACCCCCAGGAGTTGTCAGGACCTCTTTAGCATTTTCCGCGGTGGCTGCTAAACTGTGCATTAGCACCAGGCTAACGGGACCGCTCTAATGACAGACCGAGACCGAGGAGAGATTTTTTTCTTCCTTCTCGCTATGTATAATGACAAATGGGATGCAGTCCTGAGGGAGGGGGGGGGGGGGGACGAGCTGAGGCCCTGGAAGCATCTGAGGCCCCTATCGGTTGAAGAGGGGTGTGCTATTAAAATGACAATATAAATGTAAATCCTGAGTAATAATTCTTAAAAATGTTGACTCGACCCTCCCCCTGATCACGTGCGTCACTGCTCTAACGCGTTCTAGGGGCAGCATTAAATAATGTCTAATTGAATTTATGGACCTTTAAAATACCACTTAGCACCCAGTAGAGCATAATGATGGGCTTTATTTAACATATCCAAACAAAGACGATTACAGCATTGTGCAGGTTTAATGGTGCACAAAGTGTTCTCTTTCCACTTGATAAAGAGCCTGTTTTCTCATGTAAATGTCTCGTTATCAAACCATTTGCAAATAAAAGCCTTGTGTTCAGTTATTTGTGCATATTGATTAGAACACCTTCCCACGAAACAGAATACAAACAAGAAAATCTACTCAAATATGCCTGTTTCCTGCAATTAGGACGACGCTTAATTAATTTGAACTCTGTCAGGGCTTCATGGACACATCAGGAAGTTTCGGTGGCAAGTTCAAAGAGACCCCTAATTAGTTTGACCTTTCCTGTCATCATTAGCACGGCCCAGTCAACCTCCCACAGTCCACCCACGAGAACAAAAGAGGTGGCACTCAAGCTGCGTTTCTGGTTAGGAAACGTTCTTTTAATAGATGTTGTCACACAATACATGACACCGCGTTTTGTTCGGCGTGCCCCTCATTTGCACAATTCCTTAAAAAACGGCCACGGATCTAAAACACACATGCCGCGCTAGGAAGTGCTAAAGTCGGCCGAGTGTCTTAAAATGTAGGAGAGGAGCACAAAAGACAAGACGCGCAGGGTGAGGCAATTAGAGCACTGGCAGCTATTTCACTTCTTCTAACATGTCAGTGGTACTAAATGTGATTTATAGTGGGAGCTCCTGCTGGGCACTCTAAAAGGGGAAAGAATTGAGAGGCATTCTAGAGTGCAAGTAGCGAGGGGGGGGGTAATATTGCTATAAACAAGTGCTTTTTGCCTCTGTTTGTTTGTTGTTGGTTTTTTTTTTAGGAGAAGCAGAAAAATAAATTCACCATAGGCAAAGACGGGGAAAAAAAGCTTGTAAGCGCGCACAGATAACAACGGTAGCTAATATATTCTGCTTGGATACAAATGTATGTGTGTTAAGTAATCTTACAAGTGTAAAGCCCATTACTTAGGCTACCCAAAGTAATGTTAAGCATTTATCTGCAGCCAGGGTGAGCTTATTACAGCTTATGGACAGGATTAGAGGCACAAGTCTAACGCTTATATCTGCAAACACATCAGAATAACTGCCACGGCTACATAAACCCCTGTGATCTGGTTCTGATGTTGTTCCACTTTGCCATCAGTCGTCATCACAGCTCCCATAATTCCCTTTCTTGGTGCCAAGATTTTGGGGTCTTTTTTCCCTTCAGATAGAAGGCACAAAGAGAACAGGACAGAGAGGGTGTTTTTTTTGTTTTGGTACCTCTGTGTCTTCCCCCACTCTTTCTCTTGCCTTCCCTCTGTGGGGCTCTGGTGTGATTATTACACTTTCAGTGGAGGATTTAACCACGGGCCAGTTGGGCCATCGCCTCGGGGAGGCCCCCATTTCAATGCGTGTGTGCTACTTTTTCCCCCAGTTTATTGCCTTGCCTTTTATTCTGCCAGGCAGTCCCACTGACATCAGGGGCTCTTAGAATAACTTGCCTGAGGCGATCAGATCCCTGAACCTTAAATCAGCCACCGTATACTGGTATAGATTCCAGATTTGAAAATGAGCTACTGCTAATAGATGAAGGTAAATCATATAACGTCAAGGATGAAAGATTTTCTTTTTTCAAAGCTTTAATATTTGTGTATTTCCTGTCTGTCAAGCAGGAACACGTATATTTAACAATCTTCAGCTGAAATGATAAAACAAATTCTGATAAAAGATGTGGACTATTTATATCTGATTGAGAAACAGTGTTTTTTCATGTTGTCTTCAGCATGAGGGTTCTGGACCAACATGCTTTCACAGGACTCTTCCCTCCAATTGACACAATTTTAACCAGTGTCAGCAATTCATTAAGTATCTCTACATGTAAAATCTATGTCTCCTGTTTCTCTACATCAGACCAGATATGAGAGGCTCCTCACACAGACAAAATGATTATTGTGCAAATATGTTACATACTACTAATGTCTCTGAATCCCCAAATCTTGGAGACGTAGACGTGATAAAAAGACGATTATTTCTGTAATTCTAATTAAAAACTTGAATACATATCACCTTTACAATCTCTTTGCTCTTTTATCATCCTTAGACCAATCTCACCTCCGACATCCTTTGAAGGTTCAGATCATGGAGAGAAAAACCTAGCGTGGTTTGAATAACAGCTAAAATCGA
Source organism: Platichthys flesus (assembly GCF_949316205.1). Classification (NCBI taxonomy): domain Eukaryota; kingdom Metazoa; phylum Chordata; class Actinopteri; order Pleuronectiformes; family Pleuronectidae; genus Platichthys; species Platichthys flesus. The sequence continues at coordinate 21,165,289 of NC_084949.1, forward strand.
TTGGTGAAATAACAAATTAGCAGATGAAAAAAAAACATAATATGCGGAAAGTTTAGGTTTAATTATCCGTTGGTGAAGTCAGCGGGGACTCCGTTATGTATCGACAGTCTTGGCCTCTCGCTCCTCTGGTCAGCATGGACTGTGTGCGGATCAATGTGACAAGTCAAGTGCAGGTCAACCTTATGCGGAAAATTCAGAGCAGATATGGTGAAATGAAAGGCGATCGATACTCTTTTGTGTTGTGTGAATAAACAGCACATAAAGCCAACAATCCTGAGCTGGTTAGAAATAAATAAAATTATAAATAACGTTAATAATCATATATCGATCTTTGAGATCCAAATACTTTCTTTGGAAAATTTGTGTGAAAAGTACAAATGGTGTTTTAATGGTATTCTCAATTTTTGGGACACCTCAAAATGAAACATAGCACAACGCAAAAATATCTGTATAAAGCTATGTAAATACTATATGACCTCTTTTCATGGGTAGCATGTGTTAGCGGGCTATAAATAACAGGGCTGACCCTTATTATTCAAAATACTAACATTCATTCGAAAGTGGGAGGGGAAAGTTCACATTCGAACAGTTATGACCTGTTCAGAATTCAATGTATAAACTTCAGCATCCAGCAGAGGGCGATCACTCTCAGCTGAACATATTGCACGCCCTCTTCACCTATCAGTGAAGTAAGCCGGTAATTGAACATTGTTTTGCCACAAAAATGGAGGATGGTACCGGGGAAAGCCGACACCAAAGCACAGAATAATAGCCAAAGCTTTAAAAAGGGGAAATATTTCCATGGCCAAAATGTGCTTTTGTTTCCTAGTTTCTTGAATGAATTGGCGACCCCTCTGATTTTCTGCTGTTTCTTTACACAAAGGTTGAAAACGTTCAAGGTTTCATTTTGAGTAACAAACCAAAACTCTGTGAGGACTGACAACAGGTTCACGGGAAGGTGAAGCAGCCACATTCTCATCCTTTGTTCCTCATCAGCAATGAACCCACAACGTGTGGGTTGACTGTCCCAGAGTTAACTCGTAATCAGTCAAGAGTCAAAAATGCAAACCAAGACCTGATTAATTCAAGTTACTGAGTAAACACCTAATAATTTCTTAATGTAGGCCTGTCAAAAGACCTGATTTGTTGCTGGCTGATATAAATCCATAATTATGACATACTGTAATTCCTGTCTACTGTGTGTTTGTGTTTGTGCACCTGCATGAGTGTATGTGCTTCGGCGTATGAATGACAACTCGATGAGCCCATGTAGTGGGTAAATATTGCAGAAGGCCAGAGTCTCACCAGTGAGCACTGTGGATCTGAGATCTCTGATCTGTGCAGGAACTCAGCAGGACACTACCACGACTCCACAACCGTATCAGCCGTAGACATGAACTCACATTTGCTGAACTCACCCGTCTCCTGCTACAGGAGGTTTAGCATGTCTCGAATCGATGGCCCGCCCCGCCCAGTGGAGGTATATCAGGAGTCTGAGCTCTAATAAGAAGTAATTGTGCCCTTTGCTTTACCCCGGTACCCTACGAGGGATAGAGGTCAACAGAACAGCTGGAACTCAGAGACAGTTAAAAACAAACATGGCTGTTTAGGGTTTATTTGTAGATCTTCTCCAACATGAAATAAATGGCTTTGCTGATTTCTCGCAGGGCTTTGAGAGGGATCTTCACAGAAGTAAAGTCCTGGCTTCCAAAGTCTAATTGCAGCTGGAACCGAGCAGTTGAAGCAATGCTTGAAAGGAATAAATAGATACAGCTTAAAAACCAGAAAAGTGCTTTAAACCGAAAAAGAGCAAACATTGAATCATCGTTAAAACGATGTTAAGTTAAATTCATTAATATTGAAGGTGCGGCTTTGTTGAGACGGTTTTAAGTCAGATCGTATCAGCCTTTAAGATCTGACTTTAAGATTTTATATGCAGTTTATGCAAGCAAAATGGGCCAGCGCCACATTGAGTTCTCGCCTCACTCTTTATTGAAAGCCATCTTAAAAAACGACTGATAAAAGCCAAGGGCATCTTTAAGAATTGACACACTCTTTAAAACATACATCTCATGAAAAAGACTTAAAGAGGGCCAGTTGCAAATTTAATATAACTGGGGGGATGCAGCAGTGAAATACCATCAGTGTGGTGCAGGCAGCGAGTGGCTGTTCACAAAGTAACTGCCTGGGTCTGAGAGAATACTCTGCTCACATCACATCTGAAAGCCACACACACTGGCAGACAAAGGCGAGAGGCAGGGCTGATGAAGAGTGAGGAGAAAAGGCAGGCTCAATTGAGCTGGAGCGATATACCCCTATTTCACCTTTTTGCATCACTTGCTTTTGTACAATATGTCCATGCAGACAAGGGCCTTTTATGGCATGAAAGTGAGGGTTTGATGAGTTCATCTAAGTAAATAAGCAGAAAAAAGTGTAAGAAGAAAAAGTTCTGTGACATGTCTGATTCCTTCAACCCTCTACAAGCCAAAAAAGAAAGAAACCTGGACAAAAGAACTCTCAGTATTCAGAACAATACAAGTCGAGGGCTGTGAACATATGAGAAACTTAAGTGTAATTCTGTTCACCTCTGTTCTGATTCACTTTTTTTACCCCATAAATATTTGATGAAATGGGCCCAAACCAAAGCTATACAACACTCCTGCATAACTGATGCTCACACCCGTGAGCCATCAACATTAGGGGCATGATTGAGTGCATTCAAATGAATTCAAACTGCACATTGATTACTTGATGGAATAAATGGGTCCTTCCCATGCACCGCATTCTCCCGTCATTCTTCTACGCTTAGATGCAATAGATTCCAGAGAAAGCAGCATTTGCCAGACAAGGGAGCAGCGAAAGGGACGGACAACCTTGGCGAACGCTCGTTTTGATTTCACATGTATTTCAAAATGACGGGTAGATTTGATCTCTGTGGGAAGTTAATTAGGTTCACGGATTGCTCCAGGTATTCTTCAGGTAATTCAGAGTGTTGTGATCCCCAGAAAAAAACCCTGAGACCCCACTCTGCTCCGAAACACTCTGCTGCATTATTGGGAGAAGCTAATTATTTTTACTGTGTCAGGGGTGTGCATTTTTGCCCGGTAGTAACACAGTGAAAAGGAATAATAATTGGAAAAACTAATGAGATGAGGCTAGCAGACACACAAAAAAAAAAACAGAGCCTACATTGTAAAAAGTTAATGCAATTTACAGAAGTTGCTGTGATCCTCTGAGGCTGACGTTAAGACCTCAACCTCACCAGAACCTTTTCTCTTTCTTTAAATCATCATTATTAGCTGACATTTGCCGGTGAGGAATAACTAACACTGTTTCAGCGGAGCCCTCTTCATTGTAACAATCAGACTGTCAATCAGGACTATAAAGGCATGCAGTTTCAGGACAAACACTGTCACTGACATTGCACTGCAATTAATGGAAGATTGCAAAAACCCAAGGCAGCTCTGCTCTAAATAAAAAGAGGTAGTAGCTTCAGGATGAGCCTTAGGCGACTCCCAGCTGTCAAAGTTGGGAGGACACGCAATGAGGCCACTCATTTTCTTGCGCGGAACAACTTGTTCAGCTCAGAGCAGGTACAGGACCTGCAGGGTGGTTTGCATATCGGCTCACTGAAGGTTGAGAGAAGCAGAACCTCTCATTAAAACCCTCAGATATCATTAGTTCTTTCATCAACTCCTCACACCAGCCACTTCCTTCCCATCTCCTTGGCAGCTTTTCCTCGGTGGAGCAGGTGTCTTAAGAATAGCGAAACATAAACATGAATAAATAAATTTCTCATCTAATCACTCAGTGGAGAAGATTCATTCACGCTCCCACCTCTCAGGCATATTTTATTTAAACAAAGGACATCAATCCTTGAATCATAAATAGTGCCAATAGTTTTAAAATGTTAAGCTATAACTAAAACCTCATAATGAAGCTGATCCGGAGAGACCAAGGTCAATAGTAAAAAATCATTTTTGGGAATCCAATGTACAACATTTCCCTAACTCTGCCATAATTAACTTGAATATATTAAATCTTTAGTGCAATGCTTATTGAATTATACATCCTCAATTTGCCTTCGACAATACAGTATATTGAGCAGTGGTGGTGCATAAGGAGACCTGTTGGCATATATAGAGCCCCTGAGCATGAATTATTATCTATGTCTCACTGAAGGACCCTCTGTTGGGTTCAGGGGGGTCTCGAACCCCTCCTGAATAGACCTATTTGTCTAAATAAGTTGTAATTACTTTCTCAGGACATGCAGAACAATTTTAATATTTTAAGCCATATTGTCAAGGCTTTGTACACAGGAGCTGAACCGACACTCAGAGAGAAGGTTGTGCACGTTTCTTTCTATACAAAAATAAATGTCATTTCATTGATGGACAGCAGTTTATAATCAAATGATGCTTAAGGGACTATTCACAAGGGCAGTAATTACACTGTAATTACTGTATCTTTTATTTTGTTTGAAGTAATAACTTAATTCATATATAACAAGATTTTAAATGAGAATAAATTAATTTCTTTATTTGCCTGAAATTGTGCTCAAGATATGTACAAAGCAAGCTGGAAAACGTAAGAATAAAATACACTACATAATGATCGACAACACAGTTCCCCAGAAGTGAACCCAAATTGTCTTGATCGCCCCCTGGTGGCGGGCTGCAATAAAGATCATAAACTGCGATCCTTCTGTGTTGGCGGATGGGACATTGACTAAGGTCCATATACATCTGTCATTCTTATTACACTGATGTTTGTTTAGTAGTTCAAGTTTCTGATATGATAAAAATAGGGTGACACATTATAACTGAAAGCTGAGACTGAATGGTTGAGCAAGCGTATCAGTGGGACCATCTGCTGATCGCTGCTGTGCAGAATCTGCCCCCAAATGATGCCATTGCCACAAGATGGCAGCGTTCGTAAAGCAGGATTCATTTCTGGTTAGACAGAAGCTAAATAGAGACACATTTTCCATACAGTCTAAAGTCGAGTGCACAAACTGTAACTGTAGCAGTATTTCTATTTACATCTAATATACATTTTGTTTGGTTTTCTGTACTGCAATTTCATTTTGTTTATCAGCCATGCTTATACAAATGTTTTGGCCTGGAAATGACTTGAAATTGAATGCAAATGTTTCTGTTTATACAACTCCTCAGTATCTTTACATTTGGGTGTGTGCACGCTTGGGTCTTATTGTGCTGTATCGAAACAAGATATAAACACTTGAATTTTCCCATTAAATGCCCTGCAGTTAACCCATAATCTTCTCTTTTTGAGTGCCATCTGAAAACCAGGTCGACAAAGGCAGCGACACTGTAAAACTTTCCTATTGTCTTGTCAGTCATGCCTGAAGAACTCACATTCACATCTCTTATTCTCACTTTTTGATCCCCAGAAAATGGCAAAGATTCTTTTATATTCAAATGAGAACATTAACATTAGACATCCGGCATCACAAAGTCCCTCCCTGTTAGCATCTCATTTGAATATCTCATATCTTCAAGACACAGCTCAGTTAGAGTCATCTGGGCTTTTGTCCCCAGCACGGGACACCACAGGCAAGTCAGAGAGGTGTCAGACATCCAGCCTAGTAATTTGTCATGAAAGAACCCTTTCCTGGGATGAAGGTAACGAGCTGTCAAGGTTATAATGGCTAGCATAAACATAGCTAATTAATTAGGAACCAGGTGAGGCTGGTTGAGGCCACACTGCTGAGAGAATCCATAATTAGCTAATATGTTACATACACTACTCGGAGATATATTGTTCAGAAGGCAAAGCAATTACATTGGTGTGAATATCAACAAGGAGAGACTGATAAGGAGTCTCTCAGTGGCACCTGTAACAACCTCAAAGAGAGCATGCATTATAAATACAAAAGCCAAGTCATTCTCTATTAGAGATGAAGACCAAAAGGCACTCAGACAATAACATGTCAGCATCTCTTAAAGTGCACACCAACTCCCTCAGACGTCTCAAAAATGCCAAACAAAATGAAAATGACATGCCACGGCTCAGAAACTTGGCACTGAGTGAAAACTTTGAACAATGCTTCTCTCAGAGGACCAAGTTGTCTCTTTTTAGACTTTGACAGTAAATTGCGGCTCATCTAGCTATATAGTTCAGTGGGCGGAGAATGGCTTTTTGTTGTGTCAGGCTTGTAATATCACTTAGGATAATGTAATTTTACATAATTTCATGATATCGCAATTAGTGATTGGAAACAGAGATTGAGCGATTGCTGTAGGTGTGTGTGTGCAGACAAACACCGCTGGGACACTCAGGATCAATTTGAAATGTTGATAGTTAATAGTCTGGGTAGCTTCCTGTATGGAATCATTTATGGGGAGATTCAAACTATGACATTTAGAGTTTTTAGAATCCTATCAGTTTAATAACTACTCATTCTCAATAACATAAGGTGAGATATACATTTTACTCACTCAGCTGTCCTGGGTTGTAGCTCCAAAAGTTGCTTAATTAGAAAAATTAGCAATTAAATCTAACACCCTCCATTTACAATATAGTACGGAGAGTGGGATGCAATGTGGCTTGTGATGATGCAGGGTGCTGGGTGGATGATGGGACAACGAGGGACACCCTTATTTCTCTTACACACTGACCACCCCTATTCTATCAGCTTGTTTAAGTTGCTCCAGTGCCACTCTCTCTCTCTCTATTGTTCTCCTTCTCTCAAACACATTGACCTGTCTGTCACAATCGGACAGGCCGTCGGCAGCACCAGGAGAAATCCCACCGCATATGAGGGCTGTCATACCATCCATTAAGTTTTAAATGTCCTCGGTAGGCAGACAGAATTTGTTACTTGATCTTTCTGCTGTAACTGAGTTCCTGCAACGGGTTCTCAGCAGGATTAACACCTGCCTTCTCTGTCTTACCGCCACTTCTGCATGCATGTTCACTGCACAATCACAACAATCCACCCCCATTGGCCTGCATCCATTCCCAGAGCCGCTACCACCACAGATTGAATGTGATTCTGTGGGAAACACCGAAGATGATTTGTGCCTTGACTCCAGGCCATATCATTAAACAGATTTATTTCTAAAGGTTGATTCATAACAGCTTTGGAAGGTCCGGAAAACCAGACGGGTGATTTTGCTTTGAATTTTGTTCTATTGAATTTTGAGGTGTTGGTTGGAAGGGAGTCTGAGAAGGATTTTATAACTTGTAAATCACCTGTATAATATGACAAGAAATCTGAATTTCCTTTTACAGCTCAATGGAAACAAGTTGAGAAGCTTCAGTATCGCTTGCTCGTGTTACTGGGATCTTGAACACGAGGGGTTCAGTTGTTTTACACATGTTCTGTGTTGTTTTTCTTAGCTGACACCAGTGCATTAAATTCAGAAGCACACAAGTGCAAGAGAGCAGCAGAAGGAGGAAGGCCTTGCAGTCAGGAATGTTGAAGGGAAAGCACATTTGGAAGGAGATATGGCCACTCAGCATGCTGTTCGGAGCCGCAGAACAAACCACAATGCAAAATACGTCATCCTATAGATTACTGTGCAAATCAATCCACATACAGAACCCTGGGAAAATTATGTTATTCTGTAAAAATCAAACAAACTGCACTCCACAGACCTATCGCCTAAACACAGAAAACTAATGAATACATATTAGGGAACATCTTTGGCCTAAAAATACTCTTGCCTCCTTATAATTTCTGAATGTTCTACATTTGATCGAGTGTAAATATGATAAAAAAACTGGATTCTTTCACGTTTCCAGCTCCGTGTCATTTACATTTTCTGTGGATGTAACAGCATCACAGGAGTGCAAACTTTCTGACTCAGAATGCAATGGTCCCTTCTGAGAGAGGAGACGTGCCAGCAGACAAATGTGTCTCACCATGCTCAAGTCCTGAGGGCTTATGGTTCTGTTACACTGGCCTCATAAACCAGTTGCCTGATATAACTGTTCAGCTTTCAATAAGGTCCAGGGCATTTTATTGCATCACATTTATTAGGCCAAATGCTATAAAAGACTTAATTAGCATTTTAGTTTTTGATGCTTTAACAGAAACTCAATTCCCAGTTTTAAATAAACACTTCAATCATTTATTCTTGTATTTGAATGGTCTCTGTGACGAGAGATAAGAAATGCAGGGAGGTGGGACCATGGACCAGGAACCAGTGACCAGGCTGGATTCAAACCCAGTCCACTGTGGAAAGGACTTCGCTTTACGCTCTAAGTTACTGGTTCACTCCTCAATTGTCATTATTTATCTAAAAATGTTATGTTGTTGTGTTTTATGCTTAATTACAAATGCTTATGAATTGATGTGTTTTCATTTATTATTTAAAATAGTTTCAACAGGTTTAATATTCATTTTTATTTGACAAAATCTTCACTGGCCCTGAATATGTATCCTTAAGTGTTTTCAGTTTACAGTGGCAGAAAAAAATAACTTTCTGTTAATAATGTCAGATTTTAGATAATTAAACACAATGGATTTTATTTTGAAAGCTAAAACAGGCACAGCACTCAACAAGTTCTCCCTTACAGAACAGAGTACAGAGAGGATCAGCAGATTTATTGTAAGTTTTTAGCTGCCCTGACTTTAATTTCCCTTAGCATTGCAGATGCCAAGGATGAAACCATTTCCATTTCTCTGCCCTCAGGCTGCTAATGGTGCTGCTGTGGTTCCTGCTGCTGAAGGGGTAGCTGCCACCACCCCCCTTGATTACCTGCTTGGTGGTGCGGCCGGAGCCTCGGTCAGGAAGTGCTGAAGCTGATCCAGCTTATATGGCTGGTTCCACCAGGGGCTTCTGCCACCATATGTCTGACCCAGGCCCTGCAGCCTCCCCAGGGGGGGATTCGTGCCTGGATTAGAGTAACGATTCAGAGTTTAAAGCTCTCCACATTACCCCACTACCGCCAGCATGACTACACAGATGTTGTTTAAGGAAATTGCTGAAAACATTAACAATAGCGTGGGGACATGCAGGTTAATCTGGATGCACCATCGCTCCTACATGTCTAGTTTGAAAGTTGATACCAGATATGAAAGATATTATTTAAAAATTTTCTGTTTCAGCACTATGATGCAAAAAAATAACAGAAAAAGACATAAGTTGCAACTTGATTGGCAAAGGAAGAGAATGCTCTTCCTGTGGCAGTTTAGACCATGACACTCACTGTGGCCTGTGGGAGATGCACTTTTCAGCTGTTTCTCTTTTCCAGGCAGTGCCCTGACATTTTAAATGTGCTTTCACCAGTGGTTTCAATGGTCCTGCTCCAATATTTGCATGTCTTTTGTCACCAAAGGCAACAAAAGAGGAAGGAGAAGAGATGGGAGGAAAAAAGTCAGCAGTTTTTACACCAGCCAAAGCTGTATCTAAATATGTCTTACATCTTTGCACCCTGCTAGGGCCCCCCATCCCTCTCATCCCTCGTTCCTCTCGCCTCCTGGAGGGCAGAATGATTGAGGGGCGCTACCCCAGCCTTTTATCCTGCAAGCGAAGGTCTGCCTCTCTCCATAGTCAAAAACATCAACAGCAGAGGTGTAGTAAAAGATGAGGAAAGCATAGGGGAGGGATGTGACGTGTCACATAATCGCCTAGAGCACAATGAGCCATGCACAGGTTAGATGCAAGGGTATGGAAAGTCATTATTTGCAGGCCTAAAGGGATGTAGTTGAAGCCCAGGCCAGATGGTGTATAAACAACAGGCAGAAAAATCCGACCTATTAGAATCCTCTGTAGTATAGTGCTGTGCTATCAAAGACCTACAAAAGCCTTGTTGTGGCTACCTTGTTATCTAATTTGTGTTTATGGGCCGTGTGCACTGGTCGCCTGTGGGAATATGAAGATGCCGTTTACATGTTTGAGTACATCGGGGAATATGGAAGTGTGAGCAGTATGTGGTTAAACCTGAAGAAATAGTGTTTAACACGAATTGATTCTTAATGAAAGTTCAAGAGTTAGGTGTTTATTTGTGAATAATTACAAAATAACATTAAAAGTAAACATAACCATCATGATTCAAATAGAGCAATTCAATTTGGTATGTGACCTTTACATGATGCAATTTCTAATTCATTACATCATGTCAATTTGATTTTTTGGATTCAAGTTTTTGTTTGTTTATTCACAGTTATTTGAATGAGTAGCTTGGTCACTAGTAAGCAACAGCTCGGAAGAATTGAAAAGACATAAAAAATAAGGGATCTGATGTTTTAATCCACAAAATGTGAAATAAATACATAATCCAAATACACTTTCATGCATAACACTCAAATGTCAAAAGCATCAAATCATAGGATAAGCAACTGGAAGTCAACTAATATTGCAACAAGACAGAGCCACTCCGCAGTCAGTGTATCAGGCAACAAGACATCATGAATACAATTACAGCCCAAATCTAGCAGTGCAGAGACAAAAACAGACTCAAGACAGTTAAAAGCTATCACAGAACAAAGGAGACGGCACATGGAGGAACATCAGGTTTCAGTTATTGCTGGGTTATTGCCGGCTTTGGAGGCAAAAAGCAATTATCAGCGAGAACATCAGTAAAAGCATGGAGCTGTTGACATAAAAATGTCCACCTCGGTGTTCCTCCGCAGCTCCTTCCAGTTGCTGGGAACAGTAAATTGTAATGAGGAGAGCCTGATGGAGGCGTTAGCTCCTGGGACTGTTAACTGACGGGCAAAGCGGGTATCATAACTGACAGACGAGATTTGTTGCAAGCTTGGGTTTGTAATCTAATCTCTGCTGTCATCAAATGACACTATCAGGGGCTGTTTTATCGCCAATGTATAAGAAAATCACTTTGGGTACCCATAATATAGTTCCTTGAACATTTTACAGCCAAAATAGTTTCATTTCACGAGTTTATAAACTCGGCTAATGTCCATCTTAGTAAGTCGAGGCATTACCAGAGAAGCAACCCAAGATATTACCACCACCTTTTGTTATTTTAGAGTGCTGCGCTTTATTATAACACGTTACTTTATTAGTTGCAAAATTATTGCGAGCATTCCGATTTTTTTCACATTTTTGAGTCACTGTCATGTCTTGTAAATATAAAAAATCTCCATTTCAATTTAAACTTCTAAGACATTAGATCAAATCAGTTGGATTAGTCATGAAAATTGTATATACGAAATTAACCCAGAAATCATATACAAGCAATTATATATTGTGTCATTATGTTCAACGAAAATAAAAAAAATGTCAAGGAATGTACACGACGCGTAAATTACTTTGTAATCATCAGTTTCTTGTCCCTGTGGCCTCTGGTTCTGCACCAGTGAAAGAGATGGGGATGATTGTTATGTTTGCAGTTACAACTGTGCCACGCTGCGGGCACAGCCAGCACGGTGCGATGTATATATGGTTTGCAGGGACACCTGTTGGCTAAATGTGGGTACTACGTGGCGTGCTGCAGATGCACACGAGATGAAAATGTCCCAGCAATCAAGAGTGCATTGCTTTTAATTTGTGGAGTTCATAACAAACAAGACTTGTCATACATAATGGATAACAATTAAAGTGCAAGGCATATTTTTAATTCCTTTTCCTTAAAAACAAGGGGGGGGGGGGGAATAGCAGGAGCTCGAATTTTTTTTCTTAGACTTTAAATAGAGTTACACACTGAGCAGTCAAGTCAGCCTGTTAGGAATAAAAAAAGCACTGCTTCCTTAGGACATAATAATAAATCATGTATAAAAGATAATCATTATTGGTTTATAAACGCAGGCGTCTCACAAGCCACAAGCACATAGTTCAGTCCCAGGATATGCAACAACAAGTAAGATTGTAATTAAAACTGGAAACATGGCTGAAATCCTCAGACTTCAAATCACACAATGTTACAGCGTCACTCAATGACACGATACGCAGAAGTGTTTAAAAACTCTGCGTCTTTTTAAAACGTCAAAATAACACATGAGTTTCAAAATTTCACAGTAAAAACTGTCGATGATATTTTTTATTTTAGTCATCGCAAACTCAATCTTCCAATTTTTTGAGAAACCTTTAGGAAAAGTCGAAAATGTCAAACTTTTGGTTTATAAATCAGTGAGTCGTGTTTGAATACTTCCTTCACACTATGGGGAGTAGTAGTTTCTGTTTTTTGTTTGTGTCATTTATCATATTTCTGGATTTATAAAATAAAATAATGGAGAATCGTGAGAAAACAAACAAAGAAAAGCACTAAAAATATTAGTACTAAAAGATTGACTTTTAATGTTGCACTTAGCTTCGGTTCAGGTCCACAGTGCTCAACAGGTGTCGTTTGGTGCCGTAAGTCCTACTTAACAGCAAAAAAAGACTTTCCTCCTGTTTCAGCTTCACCTTTCATGGACCAGCTACCTTTGAAAGAGTGAGTGTATACAATAAATGGAATAATTCATGATTTTGTCATTAAAAATGAAAAGTTTCTTTTCCTCATACTTGGGATGTGTTTTGAAATTATACATAATGGACCATAGATGTTCAGAAGTTTTCCAAACCTCCTCTAGCTACATTGGGAGACGTACAAGAATCCCCCCCCCCCCCCCCCCCCCCCCCCCCCTTTACGTTTCACAGGAGAGGGGTACCAGGGCTTTAATTATGTGCAGAGCTCGGATCATTAGCATGGATGGGGGAGTGCAGTATGGAGCATCCTCGTCTCCAGTCAAGGCACCGGGCTCCGAGTCGACCACCCCCTCCTTTCTCCTCCTTCTCCTCTCATGTAACAAACGAGCCACGGTCTTGTTTCCCAAGCACAGGTTAACAAGCGGCAGCAAAAGTTCATGCTGATGAGCCGTAAATACATGTAGGATAACAGCAGCTAGGGCAGGTTCCTGTCCATTCACTCAGGACTAAATCAAATGAAAGCTTGTTTTTAAAATCAATTTGAAATAAAGTTTGTTTTCTTCCAAATAAATCCTAAACTTCAGGTTTTGAAGTTGAAATAAAATTCAAAATAAGAATGAATGGGTACGGTAATCAATACATTTGCCAGTACCTGTCTTTTCATGAACCCATGTGATCAATACGCTTAATCCCACAAAGACACCCTGCTCTATAGGGCTGCACTGCTGGAAACAATCCAAGCATTACCGTGACACAGATACATGTAACGCTCGCACACATTTATCCCAACCCAGTTCTAAACTTTCTCAATTATTCATTAATATGAAATTGTGTTTGTCTCAAGTGGAACAGTGCGATTTCCTCCTGCGACACACAGGCATTGTTTGGCCCCTCTCCAGGGCCACTGTCACTCCTTTGCCAATTTCTCCGTTGACACATATTGTTCAGGAATCCATTTCCCTCCTGATAGTTTGGAGAGCCCTGATTTGTCCTAATCCTGAGACCATTTGTAATACAGAAGACTGGGATAAATAATAAATTGTGTATGACAGAGTCAAAGGAACCCCCCCAAAAAAATGGAACTCGTGAACAAATGGTTTGCTTTATGGTTTGGAAAGAAAATCTTTCTTTACGGCCGCATTATCAAATCATGATATGTATATTCATTGTTGAAATGAATTATAATAAGTGAGTGAATGTGGGAGAAATATGTAGAACTAAAATAACTGAGTCTGCTATGTGCTGTGACGGCTTCATAATTGTGCCGCTCTGAGGCTGCTTACTGTGAAGATGTAGAATTTTGTATATTGTTGAAAATCACTTGGCTCATGTATACAGCTACAGCTCAGTCACATACTGCGGACATTGTGCACTACTAAGAAATTAATGCATCAAAATATGAGTCAGGCATATTGCCAATAATTTAATGACAAAGCCAAGGTTTTAATCATCCTTTCATTTGAGTCGCTACTAAGAACTTTGACGATTAAGAATGTATGTAGCACAAGAGGTATTTCATGAATGAATCATTTAATAAAAAGATTAAAGTGACTAAAACTCTCAGGGGCTTATTTTATATATGTTTAAACATTACATTCAAAATGGGATGGGTTTGTCATTCAACTCACATATGAATTTGTTTAATTGACGACATGTGCAACACTACAATGTAAAATGTAGACCTCATATTTCAGAAGGAGTTGAGCAGCTTATTTGATCAAATGTGATTTAACAAAAATGCTATTAAATATATATATATATATATATATATATATATATATATATATAATAAAATGTATCAATGAAGATTATACAGTCTCTCTTTATTTGGACCAAAAACTTCTTTAATATTAAAACATTTCATGTTGTGTAGTAATTATAGTGAATTCGGATCTGTTCATCTGGTTGACAAATAAATAAAGAAAACTCTGGACAATAATTCAATGTAATATCATGGTTGCAAATGGTCAACAAGTATCACAAAAAAAAATTCAGCTGCATGCTGTAGATGAATCCATACATAATTAGAAAAAATGTACAACACTTACAGAGGATCATACTGTGATGTGATAGATTCAACTACTGCAAAGGACTCCTGAATACTGAATAACTTTAGGGATAAAATCTGTGATGCAAAAGACTCCTAAAACAATACTCATCCAATTTATTGCTCCATTTCAATTTCCTTTGTAATTTAGATTCATTTTGCAGAAGCTAAATTAGTTTGAATAGTATAATTTGTAAATATATGTTAATTAAGCCCTTTTCTTCATCTCGTTTGTTAAGAGAGAGCAGAGCCAAATGAAATTCAAACTTACCTGTAAGGCAGACTAAGGACCTGTCTATGAATTAAGGCAAATAAAAACACGCCCGCACAGTTTACTTTTTCTGCACACTCAGTTGTTTTTAGTTAGGCGAGGGTCTTAATTGCACTGTCGTTAGTGTGTCTAATAATCGCCACGGGACATTTGGGTTTATGAACCTATTCAGGCTTCTACTGTGTGTAAAACCCGCAAAAGGAAAACCACAGGAAAAGGATGCCCACCACTGCTCCCTAATTTAAGGAGAGATTAATAAAGTAGTTGCTAGACTTGCAGTTTGTTCTCCCTAAGGGTTGTATTAATAATCTCGGAGATACAAGGTTCATCTGTGGAGATCTGCCCTTTTGAAAGACTGACAAAACTTAAAAGGCTTGTCTTAAGAGATCACTGATCTGCTGCTGTTACTTGTCGTCTATAATTTACTGTTAGATTCAGGCAGATTAAATGTTAAAAGAGAGTCTGTCTTTACAGTAGGAAATACTGTACTGTCGGCCTGGTAGACTAAACTGCTAACAAAATGGCCTGTAGATGAGAGGCCATTGAGGAAGTGATGTTGAGGCAATCTAGTTCTATATTAAGACATACAGTACAGGGCAGAGGAGTGGATGAGGAAGGAAAAGAGCGAGGAGAAGAAGAAGAAGGAGCAAATACGACGGCTTCAAATACAGAGACCCCCTGTGGCTTTTCACCATGAGCCGTGCTAATTTAAGAATGGAGCACAACAGAAAGTGGAAAAGTGTTTGTTTCCCGGCTGGAGACCGGAGATTTTCTACATCCAGGGAAAATCTGGAAGGGGGAAAGTTCATTGTTTACTTTTTTGGAAAATAGCAAATTAAATCACTGCTGGTCATGACTTTACTTCGTGTAAGTTTACTGTTAACGGCTTATTTCAAAATCCCTTATCTTACCTGAGCTTTTCCTCCTTTTGCATTTTACAATAATTCCAGTAACTACAGCTGAACAGACCAGCTGATAAAGTGGAATTGACATTAAGTGAAATGTGTTTCAAAGCCACCCTCGAAATCCTCAAATACGTTTTACACATCTTCTGAATAATAACTGGTCTTTGGATAAAACACAGGCTGATGAGTAATTCTTCTAGCTAAAGGACTAATGGCACTAAAGTCATTTGTTGATTAATTGATTCGTGGATTAGAAGCTGGAAAGAAAAATTAACTACTGACAATTTTGAATAATAGAAGAAACTCCAAAGTCATCTGTCGTGTGAGAGGTTGAAACATTTGATGTCTATAGCATCACTGTAAATTGAACACCTAAAGAACCAGGGACTAACTACAACTGTGGCTCTATGTCATTGTTACAGGTTTTTATTTTATTTTCTAGTCTCACTAATTGTTGGGTGCATGTATGATTTTTGTAATAATTTGTCTTTATATTGTTTTTACTGGTCATTTGTGTGTCTGTGCTTCCCATTACTTATGTGCTTTTGTTTGTGTATGTGCATGTACTTCTGTGTATTTATACATATTTCTATTGGTTATTTTAGCCCCTAAGGCTAAATCTGGTACATTTACATGTTGGACTATGTATGCATATTAATTAATGTGAAGTGGGTCTTTTACATAAGTAGCCTTAATGCCTTTGTTTTCCTTATAAGTGGGGATTTGATTCTACAACAACTACTTTTCGATTAAGTGAAAATGATCATTATATCAGACTGAGTGGTGGGAGTGTTCAGAAGATGCAAACTGCAATAAATAAATATTCTTGTCCTCTGACACGAGAATCACCACAAAAAAATTCAGAACTCAACTATTTAAAACTCTTCATTAGTGACAGTAAATGTTACAATTGCAGATAAATGTTTATTAGAATGAAAAAAAAATAGAAGGTCATTTTGAAGTGTTTTCTTTTTTTAACCACAGTGTTGCATAATTAAATGATGCGGGGTCATGTAGAATGGGTGTGTATCATTAATAAGATGAACCCAGATGACAGGGAGCATTATCGTATTCAAGTGTATTCACAGAAACACTCCAGTCCCTTTGCAGCGAGCTATCCTAGTCCCAAATGTTCATTAGTTTATAATTTATCCATTCTGTTCCCCCCCAAAAAATCAGACAGGCAATATTTATCAAACACTGTTCAGACACTATTTGAATTGATTGCATTAAAAAAAAATCAAGTGTGGCTCTCTGAAACAGAATTCCATCAGTGTTTGCTTCTGAAGCACCACACAGTTTTTGTAGAAGTATCATGTAGAAACCAATAGTGTGGTACGCCGCAGCACGAGTCTAATGTCAGAGTGGAAACGGTTTCTCACACTGTCAGTATAATAGTTACTGAAGATAAATCAGTGATTTTTTTTTAAATAACAAAACGATCTCTTTGCTAAGAGGGATAAAAATATACAATCTTAAAGTTTAAATTCTTAATGGACAATTCTTTAATGAACATGCTTTGGCCTCTAGATCTTACATAACATCTTCTCTTGTCTTGTTTGCAATAATACAAAATTTAAAGCTACTTTTATAAAGCAAGTATTCTTTAACAACTAGCTTCAAGTGGTATTTAACAGTATTTTATATTTTCTAGCAATGAAATACTTTCTGTGTTTAATTCTTATAGCCTAGTTGTCATTTAATTACACGCCGAAACATAAATATTGTATTGTATTTGTGTTATATATGTTAAGAGCGTTTCTTTTTTCAATTAGAAGAAAACAAATGACAAAAGTATAAGCATCATACAATATTCATTGGTAATGAAACCATAGCCCTGCATTGCACTCTTGACCACCTGTTGGGACCTCATACTAAATATTTCACAGCTTTTCTCCCTTTTTAGCCCTTTGATGTTTTTGTTCCACATTCTTTCCTCCTTTCTCATCCTCCCAGGAATAGCCGAGGAATAATCCTACGGTTTTCGACTTTCATGCCTGAAACTTTGCATTGCATTTTAACATTTGTCTGGAGAACATCCTCTGCTTTCTGTGTGAAAGATCATCTTTAATAAAAGTGAAGGGCTGAGAGGAGCTGTAAATCTGTACTAACCACACAGCGCTGAGGTCTCTGGGAGACTGATTAGCATCAGGGAGCCGGCGCATGGCTTCTTAGTAATAAAAAGTGCTGGTTGGCTGCCATGTGACTCGCATCGGCCTTGATGCCATTTCCCTGGTCGGGCAGGAATTATTACAGCCTACATTTTCCCTGTGTCCATCATGGCAGGCAGCCATTCAAAGAACTTTCCACTTGAAAGCTTTGTTGATTTCTAACAATTGTGTCACCAGAGCAGAGATGTGACTGTTTCTCCCTTAAGATAAAAAGATGCTCCAGTGTGGCCACATATATAAATCTCAGATAAAACCTATTCAAAGTGAAGATTAAGAGAATGTCTCTCTGCTTCCCATTAACAATAAAGTACATGAAAATGTATTTTAAAATGTGGTACCAATGTTGAATCAATGAATTTAACGACAATCATATAGTATTTTTTATGCAAGCAAAATTATTACGATCCGTGCCAACGCCCCGATGATTACAAGATGGTGTTGAAACACATGGCTACTGAACAAGAGAACAGCAGATTTAATTTGTTTTAGATGTGGCTGTTCTTTAGTTTGAATTAAAACATTTATAAAAAAGTGATAAATTCTCTAACGTAAAGGTTGTGATGTTTAAGTTTGTTATTTTCAATATTTTGTATGTTAAACAGCCACATCACATAATAAAATACAGATGCAGAGTGTAATTTCTGTGATTGATGCGTTGTAACACATCCTTAATGAAATTCTCAAGTTTCCTGTCCCGGTGTCAGGTTTGACTCGATGATGTGGTGCATCCATGATTCTCTTCTTTTTGTCTATTCCCTGGACAAAAAAGGGAAAAGATCTAAACCTTTTCTTTTCTACTGAATTTACATCTTTTACTCATTTCTCCTGCTTTCTTACCAAGAGAATTCTAATGAAGGGCAGAGTCAGATATCTACTGGGATACAAGAGGACCTGGAGATAGGAGAGAATGCAGCCACTGATGGCAGGAAATTTCCATAAAAAGTACAATCAGGTTGGAATTTTAAAAGTGAATGTTTAAGTAGTATAAGAGTTGAGCTTTGATTCACACTCTGATCAAACCCAAGGCATCTCATTCAGAGAATAATGATTTTTACCCTTAATTTTCTCTGTTTCTGTCTTATCTGTGAGCTTACAGGTAGAGCAAAGCCCAGTGGTATTGTTTTCCCTCCAGTACTTGAGCACAGGAGCCTTTCTTCTGCCGGATTAGACATGGCCAAAAAGAATGGCAAATGTAGATGTGCCACGTTATTAGCGGTTGGCTACAACGTGAAGATTCAGGCCCAATCCGGTGAACGCATTTCAGGTCTCTTCCAACCCCAGGATTTGCAAGTAAATAAAGATGTATATTTCATATGTTTTTATTTGAAATGTGGAAGAAAACAGAAAATAGGCTTCCTTTTGTGCATACGTTCACATGCATATGAGAATGTGGCTGGATGTCAAAATATCTATTGTTGCAGACAACACAGTGGTAAGAAGAAAGAAATGCATCCATTTGAGAAAAGCCCTTATTAGGATTATAGCCTCAATAAGAAGTCCTTCACAATTTTGCAGATATAAAAAGCGCAAATACTAAAATACAAGGAGTTTTAAAGAATCATTATGTGAATACTTCCACTTAGAGAAGCTGTTTTTGACCATCCATTTCCAGTAATAGATATTTCACTCTTGTTCGCTCCTTTGTCTCTTTGTAGGTTTTGCACTTCAAATGTATGAAATGTTCAAGAGGCACAAAAGGTCACGATAGCCAAAAGAAAGAACAGAGCACCACAGAAACTCCACTGATCAACGAGCAAAAGCCTCACAGGAGCTGCAAAGGAAATATAACCAAACAATTTGAGCCTATTGTTACTTGATTTAACATTTCACTCATATTGCTTTTTACGTGATACAGAGTCAAGCGTTATATGACTTAGTTAAAATTACATTTAACTATTTGTTAACACTCCAACCCAGGTCTTGCATCACCAAACAGAATAACTGCATTGTCAATGTCCCAGAAAAATGCTGTGACAACTACAATATTACATTGCACGGGAGAGGCGGTGGTCTAGTGGCAGAAACTTGGACTATGGGCAGAGAAGGTCTCTGGTTCGTCTCTTGTTCGACTTCACGGAGAGACAACAAAAAGACGAACCTGGATTGATCTGTCCAAAAATCCAAGAGCCTCCTTACCCTGTCTAGTGCCCCTGAGCAAGGCACCTTACTCCCCCTACATCTGCTCCCCGAGCGCCGTACATGGTCGCTCACTGCTCTGTGTGTCCTGCACCAGATGGGTCAAAAGCAGAGATTAAATTTCCCTACCTGCATGAGTGTGCCTTTGCATGTCTTTGCATGTGTTTGGGACTAATAAATGCATCTTAATCTTAATCTTAATTATATAACATAAGATTATAAGATAATGCGATAAGGACGTTTACATATCTACGACTAAGTAATACTCAACATAATTGCTTATCCAGAGAATCCCCTTATTCGGGTTAAAGTGATCAGATAATGTTGGCATGGCAGTGTCTATATAATCCAACGCTTGTTATTATCCAAAGCCATCTTTAACACTATCATTGTGTCCTGAGAAAAAGTAAAAGAAACTTTGTCTGAACTAGCTTTGAGGTTTGCAGGGCACAAAGTGGAGGTCTATACATTTTTTGTGTCAAATGTGATCTGTCAGACATACCTGTTTTTTGCTGCAAGCTATTACTCTTTCATGGCCCTTTTTGGAGAGAAGGTTCCTGACCAATTATTTTTAGACAGATGCAGGGATGCAGAATGACTCGCAGCATCAGTTTTTTTTCCAGATGATGCCTAAGGTAAGGGGAGAATGGCCAGAGGCTACGGCAGCCCTCCAGGGACACAGAGGGCTTATAAACTGTGAAATTGACATATCTCATCCATTACTCTTGCTAAGTAAACCTTTAAAAACCTTGACAGTCCTCTCCATGCTTTTCCCAACCTGTATAAATTTAGCATTTTATGAATTTGAAGTCAATTTTGAAGTATCGACTGCGTATAATCTTGTGAATAATCACTGATCCAAGGATGAATAAAAGCACTCAAACTTAAGAGTACCACCTCATCTGCAAGCTTTCATATTTTTTTAAACACACCTTATGTTACTTTTATGTAGTACAACTTTCCAAAAATCCATACACTCTCCACTTTCAAGATTACATATGTTTTATTATATCAATATACACTTCCTTCACAAGTCGGTGTTCACCCCTGCCCATCAAAGTCTGGCCAGTCAAAGCTAGTTGTAGGGTTGTAAAGTTGAAGTGAGTTTGTTGATGTGGTGCCGTGAGCAGCAAGTAAATACAACAAGAATAAAAAAAAGCCACTCTTCCTGCTGCCATGCAGGCTCCCTTGATGATGGGCCCTTGCAAACCGAAAAGCCTTGCAGGGTGCCTCCAGAAACATTCTTTCAGTCACAGGGAAGCCAGTCAACGGTCCCCTTTGCAAGGTCACCGTGTTTGAATGCTGTCACCTCCACTTAGAGACAGGCAAAGCAGCAGACATGTCAGTGTAGCTTCCTCCTAATCTGTCAGATGCTGTGCTGAATGAATACTGTATACTATGCCAACATATAACGATGGTGAACTGCATTATATTTACAATTTATCTGCATAATATAAGTGAGAGACAGACAAGTCTGAATGTTCTCAATATCGTCTTTAGATATTTTTTCAAAGAACATGATATTCTAGCAGACCAATACTGTACATAAAAAAAAAAATCCACAAGCTAATACCGATACCACTGATTACTTATCCATTAATTAATTTGTTTGTTTCATGCATTCCCTCTTTTGAAAAGGGTAAATGTAAAATAAAGAACTGATCAGTTTCAAAGTCCTCAAGCCCTTCATAACACCATTTTTTAATTAGCCCAATTTCAATCAAATAATGGATAATAATATAATATGTTAGGTCATTTTAAACTACCTTTAATATAATCATCTTTCACGTGCCAAATACTATATTTTATGAAAAATAAATGATTTTCATTATAAAATGATCATTAATAAAAACTCAGTATCTCACTGAAGAGAAAACTAAAATAATGAAGTAGATAATGGGCAAGCAGCCCCCTTCCCATTACATGTCGATATCTTGATACAGAAAATCTTGTTTATTGGAGCTGTATCAGTAAATAAAGTAAAAACCTTTACTCTGATACAGAGTGTCACCGGTTTAGCTCTAGATCAGTCCGCCAGGGTCAATAGGGTAAACAGATTTATAGTTCAAAGTACTACACAACATCAAAAAAGATCAATCTTTTTAAGGTCATTCGTATATCTGGGTCTGCAGTTGTCATTAGGGCAGCATTAATTATTCAGCACACCCCAAGGTATACACAGAATGTCTTGAGCAACAGTAAAGCACAAAAGCAGGACAATGCCATTCCTCAGAAGAAGGGACGAAGGACTCAATTTCACTTGCCAGTTGCTCTAATTTGGACAAAGATCAATCATTGTTTGGAGGACAAAACAATTCCCCAGTTTGTCCAGTTATGTCTGCTGTCCTTTTTTCAAAGCTAAGGCCTGTTCAGTTATAAGCTATAATAACCCAAATGGACGTAAACAG
Source organism: Platichthys flesus (assembly GCF_949316205.1). NCBI lineage: Eukaryota > Metazoa > Chordata > Actinopteri > Pleuronectiformes > Pleuronectidae > Platichthys > Platichthys flesus. Next base: position 21,187,568 of record NC_084949.1, read on the forward strand.
ACATCAGCAATACAGATTGACCTCTGGAACTCAGGAGACAATATCTAGTCAATATTGCTGATCGGCGTGCCATTAGAAATGCCCTGAGGCCTTGATAGGCATTATGATTAGCATCTTGGAGAATACACAATGAGACAGGACATACATTATAATGGGTAATGTTCAGAGAGGCTCATCGGGCCTCTGCATAATGTAGCTGCAATGCTAACACGCTTTTCAGTTTTCAATTTAATACCTCATTACAGCGTATCTCACATCCAAACCTTATATTAGTGCCGGCGCTGGACTTTGCTTCTCTTCAGCAGAACTATGAAGGAGAACAATAAGGGAAGTAGCAACCATTTAACAACTTGTCTTGCCTCAGTGTCAGCAATCTGTAATGGATATAGGTGATTAAAAGGCAAAACAGAGCAACCTTGTTTCTAGGGATGAAATACAAGCCCACTGTCATAAAGGGTATAGTGCCCAGTTTTTGTTAGAACTATTTTACAGAGGTTTGGGATTTAGCTTATTATTTTGAAGGCTGTTCATGTTGATGAGAAAGGGGATTATTCACATTTTCAGGTTATTGAAACTGTTAATGCAAAGTGTGCTTGGAAGTGCAATAGAGCACACAAGGAATCACTTTTGTTTGATAAGTGCAACAGATGTTTATACCAGAAGAGGTCAGCCTGGCTTTCAAATACCATAAAACTTCAGAGTATAATCTCCTTCTTCTGTAAACGTATGTAGGCTAACGGTGACAAATTCCAAGCTTTCGTGCTGTAACCAGTGTCTGGGGGTTGGATTATTTGGACAGATAATTCTACATCCTTTTTTTTCTCATCAGTACATCCTGAAAAAAAACACATTGTAATGAGTATTAAACTGGACTCTTCTGGGGAATCGGAGAGGGAACATTCCAGAGGTGCAGAGCTTGAACACACAAGGGATGTCAGCAGCATTCCCTGGTGTAAACTTGAACAGACAGCATAATGTTCACTTTTCAAAATGGGTATATAAATTCAGAGCATGAGAACTAATTAGCTCACATAAACACGCCTATACAGAGGAGCAGGAATGTGGTTTTAATCTAAGAGAAATACTTTTTGTAACCTCTAGGCTTGACTATTGAAATTATCTTGTATGGCCTGCCACTGACAACTTGTCCGGAAAATCACGGCGCACAGCACTGAGGAAGATCCGTTAGGGAGTATAACACCTGTATTAAAGTTATTGCATCAGTTTAAGAATTGATTTTGAGAATTTCTCAGTAGTTGTTAAATCACTGAATAACCTGGCACTATAACATCTCTCTCAGAGAAGTCTCTTAGTTGTGCATCTAGCAGATCCCTCAGATCTATTTGTTGACTAATTTGACTGCCTGTAATTTCTTTTATCACGTTTGGTGTTTTATTGTTGCAATCTGTTTAAACTTGCCCTGTGATGCAATTGGGCTGCATGTTTGAAAGATGCTCTATAACTAAAGTTGAGTTGAGTAAATGGCTCAGTCGGACCTCTTCACAATCACATGGAACCAAACTCCTTCGACTGCGTAAAATTTCAACTTTTGTCGCAGCCAGGGCATCACAGCCTTAAATTACCCCAAACAAATGGACCAGGTGCAAGTCCTGTTCAACCTCTCGTTCTGTTTTTCATCATCTCTAAAAAGAGGAGGTCAAGTTGCAGTCTCCAGCAAGAACTCGAAACCAAGGCACAGTGATGTGTAGCATGACTTCCTGTCAGTCAACAGAATGAACCTCAGTTGGATTTTCCCCCGTGGTCACTTACAGCAACTGGACCAAGGAAACCAAACTAGAGGTCTAAAAGCAACCACAAGAAAAACAAAACCTGTTTTATCTGATAAAAAATAAGTTTGAAGGCGAGTGTAATTACAAGTTAAGCATTTACAGGCAAGAAAGAGTCAAAGAAGTAATAATGATTGTGGTTTGTCATCCTTAGTGTATGTGAGAAGAGAGTCCAGGGCTGAAATGCAGCCCTTCACAAAGCTGGACAGTGTTGTTTGAGTTTCAGTGAGTACAGGCAGCTCCATCAATATTTAGCTTCTCCACCTCCTACTGCAGATAAAAGCAAGTGGAGGCCAGAGTACAAGGAGACACAACCTCTCCCAGTGATGCTAATTATCCCTGTTTGCTATCTGGGTAGCTCCCAGGCATTCTGATTGGATTTACTTGACAAGATAAATAAATGATCATCATAAAAGTATAATGCCACCTCTCTGACCCTTCCCAACACTCAGGCCATGTTAGCAAAGGTATAGTGGAGCAAACATCATTAGAATCTTTTGTTCTTATGTTAGATACTTTCTCACTCTTAAACCATTGCTGAAACCTGCCAGGGAGAAGTTTGTGTGTGTTCCTCCCGGAGATTTCGCCCGGTTGCCTCTTGTTAACGTTTCTGCCTTTGATTACAGTCAACAGTGGTAAGATACACTAGATTTAAGAAAACATATAAGACACACTGTGTATACCAGAGTAAACTTGGTTGAGAGCTTGTGTGTAGCCACAGACCACAGCACGGCGTGTAGGATTGACCAGTAGTGTATTTAACTGAGAATATTTAACCTCTGCGGTGATGGATTTTCAGCAACTTGAGGGCAGCAGAAAAACACCCTTTAAGTTGATATATTAGATAAAGAGGAGAATGATTACGGGATTCATTTTTGTAAAGTTAAATCCAATACTCGCTTTCTCTTTAGTGTACTTTTGGTCTCCACCAGCTCCTCAGTGAAAGTTATGCTCTGCTTCACCCTTCACTACTTTCACCAGCTAGTCTCCAATTCTGTTGGTATTTGAAAAACATACTTTTGTACAGCTAAATCCAATAATCACTTTCCCTTTTATCTGACTTTTGGTCTCCACCAACTCTTGAGTGAAAGATCGAGCTTGACTTCACGCTTCAATATGTTCACTCCTCTCTACTTGTATCTGTAAGTGTATACTGGTAAAACACAGAACAGTGGGTTTTATTTGGCTGAAAATGAAACTGTGGTGAGTTATGGACTGTGCAACTGAAACAATAAGCTAAAAGTCACAATGACCCTGCATAAAGCTAAAGGGGACCGACTGCATAGTCTGGCTTGTGGGTTCATCATCAGTACAAGTAACCTTTTAGCAAAGAATCTATGTTGTTAATGAAAAACTAAAGATTATATGAACTTAAAGGGATACAGCTCATAAAATTGATCTTTCAAGTCTCTTAAACTCAGTCCCTGTGGGTTTGGAAGGTTGCTCTAAAAAGATATGTTCTTATTTACTCAGCCTACATTGTGGCAAATGGGATCGGACCAAAACTAAAACTTGTTAGAAACTGTTAGTGGTCTTTTTTAGGATTTGTTCAAGTTAGACATCCTCACATAAATCTAAGTCTATGACTCACACAAAACATACGGTAGGCATTTTTCACCACTGACATTTTGACTTTCATATAAAAAGATGCGTGAACAATGACTCAGTTCCCTTCAAGTGCAGCAATAAGACATTGCATTGTGTCAGTGAGCCAGAATGCCCCAGTCCCTGAAACTGAAGCAGCTAATCGGAAATTCAACTAATCAAAAATTGTATAATTGAAATCTGTGCTTTTCACTACTGTGATTTGTCTGCTGTGGTAAAACCTACTGCAAGCCAAAGCTGTTGCTTTGGAGCATGAAGGCCTTAATGAGAGGGCTGCTTGATATGATAAATGCTAGTAGCAAATTAATCCACTTTGGTAGTACTCACAAGCTTATGTAAGGTGACTGTGGGGAGATGTGCGGGACTTGATCAATGGCAGCATAATCACAAAATGTTAGGAGATCCATCCATTCCTCCAGGGATCCAAGGAGAGCTTGTTTGTCAATCGTGTGATGAACACACAACGTCCATATCTTCAATCCGTTAAATCAACAGGAGAAACAATGCAACAGGTCAATAAACAATGAAGTTTAAGTCTGTCTTTTTCACTGTTTTCGTGACCCTGAAAATCAGACTAAACCTTTGGTGAGCTCTGGATTCTGCTGCTCTGCATGTTCTTAATTAAAGTGTACCTACAAACACATATTAATGTACTCTCCATAGAATAAAGGTTTATCCTCAAAATAGTGGACCCTGTCAGCAATGTATTAGTACTATTGTATTATACTATGTCTCCTTGAATGAATATTACTGTTACCAAATACATTTTATTTTTCTGCTCTGGTTGTTTTACAAATTCTTACTAGACAACCTTTATTAAATCTTTGTGACTCCAATCTTTCCAGCTAATCCGATGGTAAAATTGTCTTAAGCCATTAAAAAACATAATTCTTAATCACCAAATTACGAGGTGAATGGTTCCCAGTGAACAGAAAGGATATGAAAACCTGAAACAGGAACTAGCTGTCAGAGGTAGTGGAGCTGAAAGTTTAATATTGTGCTGTAGTGGAGTAAAGGAGTTGAATAGCATAGACTTAACAAAGTAAAGTACAATTACCTCAGTTGATTACTTACTTAAACACAGAATAGTAACCGATAGGTAATGAAGCTACAATTAACGGGACCATGAGCTTCCCACTGTTTGAGCAAATATATCAACCTGACTATCTCCGTGTACTATATATACAAGTGTTTATATATATATAAACTTGACTTTATCATTAGGTCTCATATAACCTCCAACTAACAAATCTGTGACACAACACATGTTAGCATGCAGCTAATCAAGTGAAAGCCCTGCTAACAAAGCAAACTGCTAACGTCACTACCTTTTAAACGTCGTCACAACTCCTGAAGTATCAGCCATGAAATACACACAATTATATATATATTTGTATATATACATGCACACAAACACACACACACACAAACACACACCTGAGCTGTGTCTTTACTCCTCCATCACAGGTGTTCCCTTCTTCCTCCTCCTCTGGTTCTTCTTCCTGTTTTAGTTTTTTTTGCTCCTCTTCCTGTTCTTCTTCTTCTTCTTTCTGTTCTTCTTCTTGTTCTTCTTCTTCAGTTCTTTTATGGTTGTTTATCATTGCAGGTTGTATTCTCTGACAGGCTTTAACTGTGTGTGGGAATTTAGAAATTAAATTATGAAAGAAGTACTAATAATAGGTAATTTGGTTCAGCATGTTCTCAGTGAATGTCGTGCATTCGTCTTAAAGAAATGTCCAAACAAAACCATAACATCAGCTTTTCATCAGATTTGATACACTTGAGATAAATCCCAGTGTCTCATTTTACGTCTTTGCCATAAGACACAGAACACGGTCAGCAGAGCTCTGTCCTTCAGGCTCTAAAAACTATATACCAAATGAAGTTGGGCAAATTTATCACACCACCGGATGAAAGTTACAACCAAATAAATTGTTAATTATACAGTTGAAGATTAATTCAAACCTACACCATATTTAAAACAGTGCTTTCTATAACACCTGCCCAATTCAAACGCCCAAATAACATCCAGTATATTTTGTTTGATTGTGAACTGGACAGCCTGAACCCATACTTCCCTCCACACCTTCAGGTGGGATGATTAACAGCACTCAGGGAGGGACAGTGTAAAACTTCTCTCAGTGGCTGGGACTGTGCCGCTCGCCCATAGGCCACAGGACAGCCCCCTAGAATCCGGCTTTTTCCCCTCGCCTGTCTGTCACTCTCTTTCTCCCGGGCTCAGAGGCTCACTTTATTGTCTCTGTCAGTTGTGAGCCGGTGGTTTGCCTCCACTCACTGTCACCCCTCTGTCAGGCCCTGACCGATAAAGCTAGCACCAGCGCCAATCTCCCTTCTTCGGCTCCGTCGGCTGTTCCTGGACTCCATTCCACCGCTAATTAGCTCTTCAGAGATTTCTCTTCATGGAGGCAGGGGGCTGGTGGTGGTGAAGGGTAGGGGGCTTGAGGGGCGGGGTGGGCTAAGGAGGGAAGAGGCAGAAGGATGGAGTGAAGTGTTTGTACTTGTGTGTGTGGGGGGCGAGGGGGGGACTCTTATTGGATATCATGGTTCAAATGATAGTCCTCTGATTCTTGTACGGACAGACCTACAGAGTCCAACACATAGATAGACAGATAGATAGATTGAGGGATGATTGTTAGGGTTACGGATGGATGGATGGATGGATGGATGGATGGATGGATGGATGGATGGATGGATGGATAGATAGATAGATAGATAGATAGATAGATAGATAGATAGATAGATAGATAGATAGATAGATAGATAGATAGATAGATAGATAGATAGATAGATAGATAGATAGACAGACAGATGGATGGATGGATGAGGGTTAGGTTTACTGACAGATGGATTGATGGATGAATAGATGGATGATGGATGGATGGATGAGGGTTACGACTAAATGGATGGATGGATAGATGAATGGATGGATGGATGAGGGTTACGAACAGATGGATATATGGAGAGATGGATGGATGGATGAGTGGATGGAGGGATGGATGGATGGATACTGTATGTACTCCAGCTCCAGTCTCATGGCTCTGGTCAAATCGGAGGTGATGTGCCGAGGTGTCTCACTAATGTCCTGCCTCTGCTGGGCCAACAAAACCACTGCAAGTCCTCAGGTGATTAACATGTTGGCAGGGGTTCCTACATGAAAAGACCCCTGTTTCTTTGTCTTCTGGTGTGTAAATATTGTGCTAGCGGAATATGAAAGTAGTGCAACTATAAGGTACAAAAACATAGGGAAAAAAGATCAAGAGTGGGTCTCACATCAAGGAGGACCCTGAGGATGTCTTTGTTGTCAACTTCAGAAGGGGGAAGAGAGCAGCAGAGGAGGAAACTGGCAGAAGGGGGAAAGATGCCAGAGAGAGCTCAAAGGATTCGGTCTGGGCAAGGTGATCGGTATTCCTCGGCAGTCTGCCTTCTGGCTCAGATCAGTGGGAGTAAGCTGGCAGCCAAGCCAGAGGGCATAACAGCACAAACACACCTTCAGCACTACACTGCTAGAGGCTCGGCTTCACAATCTGGAGGGGCGGGAGTTGGAGGGCAGAGGCAGAGGGAAGAGCAGGAGAAAAATAAATACGACCGTAATTATCTTCAAAATCATCAACCGCTGACATCCCATTGTAAATATGTGCATGCGCGCGTGTGCTCAACGCATCGCTCTCTGCTGTGTCAAAACAAGAGTCCACCCGATGGGATTTAGCGGTGGGTTAGGCGCGGTGGAGGCACCGAGGTCACCGCTCAGGAAGACTCGGGCCAGTCGAAGTCGTATCTGCTCACATCACCCCCTCGCTCCTGGATGGCGTCCAGAATACCCTCCACGTGTGCGACGAGAGGAGGGACGCCAATCCTCTTCAAGGGCTTCCCGCCGCCATGCTGGGACACGAGGCTGACACACTCCTTGCATTAGACACCTACATGGCCCTCGCTGATGTTCCGGTACAGCTCTGACTAAAGGTCTAAACACGTACCTGATGGGTGGGCAGAGCTGGGCAGGGCGCACCAATAAAGTGTTCGCAAACGCACAACGTGTTGTGACAGGTACCAGCTGTCTCCATGGACGTGCACTACCCACAAACACACACACACCAGACGGGCACATGCTGCACACACACATTGAGCTTGGCCCTAGAATAAATTCCATGCAGTGTGTGTCCCTCAGCACCCAGTGGTCTGGCTCATGAGTGGATTGTCCACTAATGCCCTGCAACACACATTTAGCTTCAAACCCAAACAGAAAAATTTATTTTTATTTTCAAGGTTTTGTCAACCTCATGATAGAATAAACAAAATTCCCTCAAAGTCGATTACAATGTTTTATTACCTCACACCACATGTGACACAAACACAACAGGGCATCTTCTCTGTTATTCAGACATGACCCAATCACAGAAGTCAGTTCTGATAACTCTTATACTCCTGCAGAAACCTTCACCTCCTCATGGCTTCAGTTGTACAGGGGGTAAACCATTAGAGTTTATCATTTGTTATTTGTTGACATGTTCATCCACTGTGTGTATCCACACCTTGGAAAAGTAAAAATGGTCTTTAAGATTTTTTTGGCCCTCTTTAAATGTACTTTTCTGAAAATAAAACAGGCTTCATGTGACATAATATTGCTTGTACTTTTTCAAAGTTTCTTCAAGTTGACGTAGTCTCTGTTGGTTCTGCATCTAGTCAGTTCATTAGCCTTGCAAGCATGCAACACATTGATTATTCTGAATAAGAGATGTCAGTTCATTATAAGCAGAACCTCTTCTGCGCTAACAATACAAAAAAGAGTTTTATATACATATATACAGACTTTAACTTGTGTTATGGATTTGGCCACAGCTGTTAAAAGAAATGTGTTTTTATAAATGTTCAATTCTAAAACAATTTCTAAATCTGGTCTTTCAATATTTATCCCAGATCTAATTACGCACTCCATGAAGTTAGACCTTGAGATTCTGTGTCGAGAAACTCATTTCCCAGATATGACTACATTTTTCATGTGCTAAATCCAATACGTGTTTAATGATGAAAAATCGTCATTATTATTCCGTATCTCCGCAAATGTCATGTTGCGATCGATAGATGCGATGCCACCTTGAACCTCCAGTTGTAGAGACCCTTAAGAGCACCACTGTTCAAGGCTGCGCCGAAGAAACGACTAAAGTTTCGTCAAAGGTTCTCTACTCGGATTGTCATTCTGTCCGTGCTTTTCATCCTCATGAACAGATCATAACCAAGTTTTCTCCCTTGAATAAAAAAACCAGACAAGTCCTTGCTGGTTTAAGGTTTTAAGTGGAATCTTAATGTGTGTTTTTCCTCCACTGAGAAACCTGCCGCACAAGGTCAGCACATTCACATGGCCCGAGATGGAATTAAATAAATAACTGCAAGAAACAATTAGCGATGCATCAATAGTCAGATCAATAGTGATGTTGGTAATTATCACTTTTGGGACAGGGGAGATGCTCTTTCCTTATTGATGCTCTCTAATTCACGGGTATAACCTCAGGGCCTGCAGAATAAATCAAAACACATCAAGGTAAACCACATTCCCAATTCCTTTATGACAGATGTGAATGAATATTGCCCTGTAATTTAAAATATTAAAACTAGAACTTAGCATTCATGCTGTTATGGTCACGGTCAACTGTTTCATATTCATATAAAAAGTATTTTATATTTGAACACCAGCTTTGATTAGGTCTTTATGCTTCAAACAGTGATCTCTAATTTATGCTCATGTAAGGGGTTTAAACATATAAAATACATTAAAAAAGGCAATTCATCAATTTAAGACACATCGTTCGAGATAATCAGATAATTAAAAAATGATTTGTGATATTTATTTGACATGACAGCAAGTATCCACTATTCCTTTTTGCAATTAAAATTGTATTAATTTATTAATTTATTGTCAAATCAGTGTTTGAATCTCAATGACACTACTATATTTTATAATTTGGGGAACACAAGTTGTTTGTTGCTTGCAATTTAATCTCAAGTCTATTTTGGGAACATTTTTTTTCCCAATTCTGGTATAATGTCTAAAGAAATATGAGACCTTATTTAATTTTGAATTTAGTTTTTATGGCTGAATGAGGAAGCAATTGTTTTTATGAAGTGTAACCCGGACAGATCTTTGAGCCAGATACAGTCCATAATATTAAACCTCATCAGGGGAAATAAAATCTTTGCTCGACACCAGAGCTAAAAGCCACACTCCCAGAGCATTTAACCAGTCACCTTTATAACACATCTGGTTTAGTGTGTTTCACTAAACAGTTTAAATCGTAACTATGAAAGACAAAGAGAAGAGGTTTAAACTCAAGTCCAAATAAGGTATGCAGCATTAAATCTGCAGAGGTCAAAAAGCAAAAGAAAAGAGAAAAATCAAGCCATTTGAAAGTTCAAATATTTCTATTAAATTAAATCAATTAATGTTGCAGAATCAGTGTCACCAGTATAAAACTTAGTTGTCAATTGATGAGTACAAATTTATGACTGACGTGCTTTTAATTCAGGTGTCAATCAACTTTGTGATCCACATACTGCTCACATTACTAAAATGGCACATATTGAGCCGTACCTCCACCAATTTCTTGAATAAAAATCCATGAATTCCTTCCAAGTAAATTGGTGGAAATGTTGAAAAACTCCTTATTTCATAATGTTAAAGGCAGTGAAACAAAATTCCTGGAACTGACTCTTGGTCCGGATCTGCAGGAAAGTTTAATTGGTTCTTCCTTGTCGTCAAGCACCACGCCTCCAAAGAATTTCATAGAAATCAACTGAGTTGTTTTTGTGTAATCTTGGTGACAAACAAACAACAAACTAACTAACTCACTAACTCACTAACCAACCAACAAAGAAGCAAACAGGGGTGAAAACATAACCTCTTCCTGAAGACTGTGAAGTTGTCAAACAAACACGAATATCTCCATCATTGAACATGGCCTCTGTTGATGTGTTGATTCTGTCTCTTTCTCTTCTCTTCATCCTTCCTGTGTGTTCTCATACGTACACACAGTGAGACCCTGGTGCACCCCTGACCATCATCTCTCCCATAGGCCCTGCTACCATTTATTTTCACTTAAACCAGAATAAGTTGGCGCAGGTTTTCAGCTCTAGGCCTGATTTTACTTTTGTCCTACGTTACCTCTGAGCCCTCCCCAGATCCAGACTCTCTGCAGACACACAGGAGAACATTGTGAGGCTGTGCACCATCTGAGCCTGGGCACCTCAGGCCCTCGCGGTATCAATAATGCAGCCATGACCACACTGATTGGAGGAGACAACTGGCGTTTAGAAGGAACAAACCCAAAAGTGTGCTCCGTCTCCACACAAGTTAGCTCAGCTCTCCGCTCGCCTCCGATTTAGACGTTCAGTGTAACTTGCTGCGCTGGAAATGACGGCTCGGCTTTGAGCAGAAGACTCGCTGCCATGGATGTGCTAATGCGGGTTCGGGCACACACATACACACACCTCAAGTGCACGCTCAGCCACCCAGGTTCGAGAAGACACACACAACACCCAGCCTCGTTAATGGGTCCATTGATTTTTGAAGGCCTCGCTCCTTCTTCCCCTTTTTCTTTGATTATTAATTCACAGAAGCAAAAGAGAACTGCCCGGTGCTTTTAAATCTTAACTGCTCACTGAAGTAACATCTATGGGAAATTTGTACCCTGCAGTGGGTACATAGGTGTTTGATACAGGCAATTAATAATGAACGGGCAGCATTAAGGAGAAATATAGCATTATGACTGCCCCATATCTTATCATTGTACTCATTAACATTGCATGCATTACACAATTGAAAACCAAAGTAAAAAATAAAAGATAAAGAGGAAGACAGTGGTGAAGAGAGTACTCAAATGTCTTACTTAAGTAAAAAATGTACTTTACATTTACTTATCTACTTGAGTAAAAGTAAGTCTTTGCTTTTAAATATTAAAGTATTAAAAGTAATTCCAAAGATTACTATTCCCTACATCATTAACTGTACTTACTGCAAACTGAGTTTAATACAAGCATAATACACACGCACACACAGATATATATGTATATATATATATACATATATATTTCCTGAAAATTATATAGTTGAGTAAAAGGGTAAAATACCCAGACATAACTCATAAAGTACAGATACAAGGAAAATGTACAGTAACAAAGTAAATTTACTTTGTTACATCCGATAAATTAGATAAATTCTATGTCTGTGGCCGCAAAGTTAATTTCCCCAAGCTTCCAGTATGATGATGAAACTAAAGTTTAAATGCTGGTGGCTGCTGGGTAACGACCACGGGGTGAGATGTGAAGGGTGTTGGGAAATAGTCAAACTGACCAACTGGGCTCTGAGGAATTATGATTGAAAGTTATAAAAGGTTTTTCACATTGAGAGATTATAGTGATTTTGTGGCGGCTGATCTTTGCCTGTTGTCATGAATCAAGTGTCCAGTTTTGTCATTTCCACAATTATTCACTAGAGGGAGCAAACACAAAGCTCTTAATTCTCTCCCACACTCAGAAGACAGAAGTGGTGCAAACACAAACATCCAACTGTTTGCACTCATTCATTCAATATCCAGTTCTGCAGATATATTCCAACACTGAGCCGCGAGAACTGTGCAAATGACATTTCAAACTCTGTCTATTATAGAAAATCACTTCTCGTACTTTACTTTCCTCCAGCTGCTATAGCTTCCTTTAGACAAATAGTTCATGCTGGTAGACCGAGACACTTTGAAAACTTTTCATTTTGGATGAAGAACATTCACAAATGGCAGCGGGAGGAACAAGGTTCCCTCCGAAGCGCAGCCGCTGAATGTTTGTGCCTCCCAGAGATGATTTCGCAAAGGAAGCGCGGCTCAATACTGCATGCTGGGATCTTTTTGATCAGTTGACTTAGCCGTGTTTGTTTGTCTGATGTTGTGATGCGGCTGATTAGTGCAGATGGATTAATGAATCATAAAAAGACACGTTAGAAGTGTCTTCTCTGAGGGACGCGTCCATTCATCCGATGAGGAACTCGTGATGCATTTTTCACTTTTTCTTCGCATAATTAGATGTATTGATGAATATTAACAATTAAGTCTTTCAAATGTCGTATTTTATCTGACGCCAGATAAAGACTGCTGCTCTTATTGAATTAATTCCTGAGTTCCTCCTCGCGGAAACATCTAAGATTTACCCAGAAGCCTTTGCTCTGCTTGCTCCATGCTAGTTGCTCTGTGCTCCCTGTACGCCCCCCCTCATGCCTGCATCCCTCAACTAGCACCCGCCCTTCCCTTTTCCCCCATTTTTTTTATTTCTTTTTTGCTTGTTTGATATATTTCTTTCCACCCCACCACCGCCATATTCAAAGACTTATACAATATACATGTTCCATCTGGTCAAACTTGGTGAACTTAAATATACCTGTCAAGTGCAACTTTAAAGTTTCCCTCGCAACCTCTACTGGGTCTCGCCCAATCCACCAAGGCTTTAATTAAAAAGCAGCCCCAGTTCCAGGATGTGCTTCTAAATGAGGGAGTTTGCGCTGGCAGACGAGGAGCTGGGGTCTTGCAGTGGGACCCGGCTTGTGGCTTTCATCACTTCCACTCCTCGGCTCTGAAGTTCCGGAGAGGCATCTGTCTGACTTGAATAGGAAAGATGGAGCGATGCACAGTGAGAGAAAATGAGAGAGAGGAGAAATTGAAGAAGCCAGACAGCGGGCGGGGGGTTGATATTGGAGCTGATACGCTCCTTTGTTCTGACTGTGCAGAAGGAAAGTGGAAATGTTAAAGGTAGACTTTCACCCCTGTTTTTAAAAGCCGTTAATGAAGGACCTTTGTGCACAAATGATCAATCGTCTGAAATCGTATTTGCTATAAATCGTAGCCATTTTTACCATTCAATTATATATTTTTTAAGTTTCTGTTAAAGGTTGAACAACACGATTTTATAAAAATGTATCCTTAATAAAATCCATCACATTTTTGTCTTTAAATGTTAAAAACACTTAAAGCAAAGGTTAAATAATCAGAAAGGTCACGTTGATTTAGTTTTGTAGCATTGATATACTACACATTGTAAAGTATTGACAGCAGTCGAATGAACATACATGAGTGGTAGATGGAAGTGGAAAATCCAATATTTTAATTTTCCACAGCCATTATAAAAAAGAACAAAAACTCAATGGAAACAACCTCATGTCTTGTTCAGGGTTTTTATCAGGATAGGAAAGTTTGTAAAGGTCTGTGATTGTAACCACAGTGCGGGACGTTCGAGAAAACCAAGCAACTGTGACACCTAGTGGACACATGGTCATAAAACACAGCTCTGGAACAAAATGTTAAAAAAAATCCCTGAGCACCAATAAACAACTTGTCAGATTATAGAGATCGGAAAATGAGGTTGTGATTATATTAAATTTAATTACAAAAATAATACAAATCTGTGAGTGTTCAACCTAGGCCTGCTTGCCACGGATGTAAACATTAACTCATTTAAAGTTCACAGGTGAAACAGCACCAAATAATAGTATCCTTCTAAACAACACCATTGAAAACAAAATAATCAATAATAATAATAATAGGACCAAATATAAATGATAAACTCTTGTTGGACGTGACCTCACACATCTAATGATCACAGGAGTAGCTGGTTTGACGGCAAACTTCAAGGGGTCACGAGATCAACCTGAGGGGTCACGGGATCACTAACGAGACAGGAGTGATGAAAAAACAACTCTAGTTTATTTTTCTAACATTTATTTCACTTCAGGCCAATTCACCAAACTCAAAATAACCTCTGCTTTAGATATTTGTACAATTCAAATTTGAAAACTCGTGTCAAACATCAAAAGCACTATGGCTTCTCTGCGTCTATCATTAGTTATATTGCTGTTTACAGACGCCGCTGACCTCTTATAATCCAGAAATCCAAAGGCCCAAAACGTCATCCAGTGCTCTGCGATTCCGGGCAGGGAGCCAAAACCTACTGAACTCTGAGAAAGGTTAGAAATTTCTCACGCATGTCTCGAGCTGCTCTGCGAAGCTATTTTATTTTTTTCTCAAGTTCTGCGCTTCGGTCATTTATGCCAATAACACGTTGCGCCACGAGGGCATTCGCAAAAAGGCTCAGGGCGAAGTGCAAGGCCCTGATCTCCAAAGTACGGTCACACAATTGCCATGATGTCAGCTACATGAACCCGATGATGGACATGGTTCTAAGTATACTTTGTCCTTTCACACGTACAGCACATGTGCCTCCGCCGAGGGATCCGTGTCCCTTGTTGTGTCATTATGGACATCAGCTGTTCGTCTCTGATCAAAGAGGGGTTCGAATAACAAATACCTCACAGTCGCATATAGAGACGGAGTCAGTGCCATTATATAATCAGGCCCGTTTACCTTTGATGTTTTGAATCTAGATTGTACACAGAGAAACTAATGGATCCTCGCTTCCATGCAGATTAGAAGAGGAACACAAACACATGCGGGAGTTCAGCGACCACACGATACACATGAAGATGTGACCCGCGTCTGAAAGGAGGATTGTGGGTAGAAAATTAGTTTAACACAGTTTGGCTCTGTGGTCGTTTCTTTCTTTTAACTTTCTCATAAGTTTTCTTCCCTCGGCTGAATAATGTGATTATTTATTTTTCAAAACGTCAAATGAACAATACAGCAAATATTTGTTTCTATTTGAAATGAGTCAACCTCTAATTTAACAAGAAAATAAACTTATTACCGCTGAATTAAAATATTTGTTCACCATGGAAACCCATTTAACAGAAGTCCTTCTCACCAGTTGTTTACGTAATATCTGCCTCATTAATCTCCGATGGTACATGCGTCCCTGTTTATAAGCACAATGCTTGCATGTGTGTATCTAACTGCCGACTTCAGACAAGTATTTTCATACTTTTTATTGGAACATAATCTTTTGTCTTTAATCCTTCTCTCTTTGACCAAACTCGGTCATTACGTCAAGATGCAGAGGAACCCGTTCCGGCCTTTGAGCCATTACCAGTGAAGTGCTACCACATGCAGGGCAGAGGGTCACATGTTTGCGATTATGCACCACAGAAGCAATCACAAAGGCATTAGCATCACGTTAACACACGTGAAACAACAAAACAAAAACAAAAAGGACTGCAGTTATTTTTCAAGGTAAATCAAAAACAAACCTTGTGAGCTCGTTGGTGATTAGTGAAAGAAATTGTTTCTCGGACATAATTCAAGATTTTCAGTGTCCACTCTCTTGGACTGTGGCAGCGGGTTCTCAGATTTAGAGGCTCTGGGACTCATCACATGCATAATAAATCATAAACAGTCTCTTGAATCACCCTGTTTCCCGTCTTACTGGTCAGTGAACTTTCTTCCAGCCGTGTCCGTGCCAAGTTGTGTTATTCTGTTTGTATCCCCCCATTTCCTTACACAGTTCAGGATCTTGTTTTCAGTTTTAATGGTTACACTTTGCTTCTTGATGAAAACACATCATTTAAACCAAGTGTAGAAGCTCACGAAATAGAAAAGTTGCACGTTTTCATTTTAAAATCTCATATTTAATTATTGGTGGCTTATACATAACTGTGTGAATACCTGTGTAAATCTGATATGAAGCCATCACGCATGTATTCCAGTGGACTACATGAATCGTGCCATGGTGCACTGAGAGTCAAACTAAGTAAGGAAAGCAAAACATGGCTATACACACACTACACACACACACATATATATATATATATATATATATATATATATATATATACACCTACACACAGACACAGTGTTTTCCTAGCGTAATTAAATCATCCCATGCTCGGCCCATGGGATCTCCCTGGAGGATTTAGGGGCCCATGCTGACCGTACCCGCAGGTCACAGGGGTGGCTGTTTTCCTTGGACATGTTTCATGAGACTGCATGTGTTCTCTCTGGGAATTAGATCCTTTAGAAAGAAGAAGAAGAAGAAGCAGGGCACGCAGATGGGGATGTGGATTCTGGGCATCACAGCGACGTTGAGCCACAGACTCATCTCAGCCCTGCACCCTAACACCACAAGCAACCCGGGTCTTTGATTGAAGAGGCTCCCAGTAGGTGGCCTCACATTCACAACATGCTGGAGGTCATCTCGGGTCTTCTCATGTTTGCCCAGTTTATATTTTATGAAGGAACCTCGCGCAGACTGGATTTGCTGGATGGGCTGAGTTTTAGATGACAGGACCTTTTGAATGTGTCTCCCTCTTACGGCATGTCTGCATCATAAGGGGGGGGAGGGGCAGCTTGTTCCTGTTTATGATAAACTAAAGGTCTAAAAGCTTATGGTAAAACTCCATAACAGGCATATAATCAATAGTTGATAGAATGTAGTGGTTGTGATTCTCAGTCTTTCTGCACACCCTGCTGCAGACTACGCTGTACTGCATCAGCCTTTGCCCCTTCGACAGAAATGTTGTTATACAGCCTCCAGCCACCAGGGCCACTATCCAGTGCAATGACACCAAACAGTCACACAGAGGAAAAAGGATGCTCGCCATCTTGTATACTTCAAATAAAAGATCCCTCTGGAGTAAGTAGTGTTTCACCGATGGGTCACTGATGAGTCAGTTTGACTCACATCTCTCCTCCGTCAATGAGCTTGATGAGCGCATGAAATGGAACCATGAGAAAAACACTGCAAGAGAAGGGTAAGTAAACTATGAAATGTGATAGGGCTCGGATCATGTAAGACTTCAAAGTTATTGTTCAAATCAAATAACCTTAGTATGTGCATGGTACTGGTCAGACCAGACCACAAGAGATGGTGACTATCCTGTGGAGTTAACTCTGGCTCATTTAAAGTATAATGTCTGTGGATCGATGAGCAGCATCCCCATCAAATCAAATAAATGAATTTAAAAAAGAAATACATATATTGGGTCACAAGCGGTGTGGGGGAAAATATGAACACCCCTGGTCAGCCATCAGGTTCAAACCCAGAACCTTCTTACTGGGTGACAGTTCCAACCACTGAACCACCATGCCAGAATTGAATTAGACAAAGTATTCTCAAAAGTCTTTAACCAGGGAACATATTGTTACGGAGTAGAATTCATTAGCGGAGGAAGAACTTTCAAACGTCAAACCTTCCCACAAGTTGTTGTCATCTTCCATGAACGCTGGCGGTTTGAAACTTTTAAAACGATCTTATTGTGCACAGGTTGGAAAGAGTCCTATCGGTGGTTTGACTTCCATGAATTCAAATGATATCGTTTGTAAGAAAAGCTTTGAAAAGGGGATTTGAAGCACAGCGGACCCCCTGCCACTGTGCGGCTCCAGGTCCCTCCTCAGGTGAGACATATTGACGAACCGGCCCATTTCGAGAGGAGAGCCAGCGGGCTCGGGTCATTAGCTCGGCTGCTGTGGCTGTGACACCAGATGGAGGCGGGGGTCTATGGCTGTAGGCTGTACTGTGATCCGCGACTTCTAAAACGTGTAATCCACTCTCCTCTGAGGGTCTCCAACCGCAGGAAGCCGCTCGAGCTGCTCCACTGATCTCTACCTCGTGCGGCCTCAGTGCACCTTCACACACACACACCCCCCCCACCCCTCCCTTGCTCTCCCCAATAAATACACGTGTGGCGTAACGTTTCATACGGCAGTAGCGGTACAGTGAGGCGACTTCCAGAGAATCGATCCGCCTTTGTTGTTTACGATGTCTGTGTTGGTTGTTCAATAGGAAAGACTGGAGACGGTGTATGGATTTTTTTTTATGCTGTTACTTCAACAAGAAATTATATAATCAAATTATCTTCGGTGGGACTATGTAACATGAGAGAATCATGAGGTTCAGAGGAGCTTTGAGAAGGATGATCTCCATCATGAGCAAAAATTACTCAACTTATAGTCTTGATGTCATAATAAGCTCTTTGTCACAGGCTCTTTTATTTTGAAATATATTTCATGTGATATTTTGAGTTTTTACATGAACACAGCTGAATGGAATGATAACTAGACATTTCTCCTAAAGTTTAAATCCTTGAGGCTACATAATGCTGTTATCATACAATTCTAAAGGGTACAATTATGAAGACAATAGAACAATGTGTAGTGTGTTGATTGAAATTATTTGGCATGTTTGCCTGTACACCCCTCCTATGCTTGTTCCTGGTGTCTCTCTCTTTTCACTCTCTCTCTCTCCCTTTCCATCCATCGCTCCTCTATCCCCCAGCTTTCTCCTTCACTCTTCTCTCCCTTTCTCTCTTCTCTCCCCCCTCCCCCTCCTCTATCCCCCATCTCTCCCCTCTGGTCCCACTGTCAACAAGGGCTCGCTAGCTCGTTGTGGGAACTGTTGAGTTTCTCTGTGATATTTGTAAGGTCTCGACCTCTCTATGTAAAGTGCCTCGAGATAATGCAGAAATGTATGTTGGTATTTGGTGCTGTACAAAATAAAGTGAATTGAATTGAGCTCTTTAGATTTTGATGACGCAGGGTTGAATCAGAGCTTGTTATTCAAGCATCCCTGTTATCCATGAGAGTGATTCCCTATTTGTACTTTGACTTTTCAAAAAACTGAATTTAATTTACAAAATATGATTTGTAAGTGAAATCAGATCCACCTCGACCGGCAACGTCATGAAAGCAAATTTGATTTCAGTCTGTAAATAATTACACAAGCACTTTGGGATATGATAAACAAACAAGCAGTAATACATGAAAAATAACTCCTATTAAAACGTCGCAACTGAGCTGTAGAGGTTGAACATCGCAGACAGACGTGTTTCTTCAGGTTTAAAGATTTAAGCATTTTGAAAATATATACCTGAAGCCCAGATATGTTTTTTAGTTAGTTCATGAATATGCTTTTTTTTTCATCTCAAATCATGTCGTCTTTCTCCAATTTCAAACAATATTTAACAGTTTTTGTTTTTGCTTTGCATTTCACACGATCTGATTTTTAGTCATTCATTTAATAAGCAATAAGTTAGTTGGTTATTAAAGTTGTTAAATTTCTTAACCTCTCTCTTGTGAAGAATTTAAACGTATTAGTTTGTTTTATTTGCCCTCACTTCCACAACTGTATTGAAACATAATTAAAGAACACAGTGTCTCATGATAGTTTTGTACAGGTTTGCAAGTTACTTGGAAAACATGTAATAATACAACATTCACAGGGGCCATGTTTGTGTATTGGTTACTTTTAATACTTTAAATAAACGTTGAGCCTCTAGAAGGGAGACCTGCAGAGGCAGAGGGTGACCGGGTCATGGAGATAAATTTACCATCAAGACTCTCACAGGAGGATGAATGTTCTGTGTGTTCCCGGGAGAGGAAATGAAGCAGCAGCCGAGAAAAACTCATCCTGAATTCTTCCACCATGTCTCATAGTCAGGAGGTTTTTCCAGAGTCTCACTGAAGAGTCAGTCATTATTCAACTCCAGAGGGTACTTGGATACATTTAAAATATGTGTGTGCATTATGTTTGTGTCTGTCGAGACGTGATGATGACGATAACGTGTGTGCGGATATGCTGAAGATCACCTCAGACCTGGTCGTTAAAATCAACTCACAGTAAATTGGCGAGTTATCCACCACATCTGGCAACTTCCCCCTGAAAAGCACAATTTCCTCCGAGCACCTGATGGAGATAGAGGAGAACGAGGAGATAAAGCAGGAATTTTTCCAACTATGACATCCAGATTTGTGTGGAAAGCTCTTTATGGGAGATACCATCAGGGCAGAAGTCACCTGGAGAGTCCACAGCGACAAGGGAAGCTGATGTGGTCCTTTACTCTGTGTCGGTAGATGTGGAATCCTCAAGTCCCATTGCTCCTGCTAGTTTCAAGGTATCAAAGGGAGACTAAAGTTTCTGCGATGTTTCTCCGGCCAGCTCGCTAGAAATAACACAACCTTAGCAGGAATCACCATGAGGACATGGTTGGTGATGTTTTTAACATGCGAGAGACACAAAAATGAAAATACAAATATCTCAGGATGGAAAAGCAGATGTCAAAAGAGCTTTTCTGTGATAAAGGACTTTAGCAGGGGGCTATAGTTCAACTATGATATCCTTCCTCACAGGACGATTCAGGATTATGAGAGGCCTGATGAGTAATAGTAAGACATAAAAGTGTGTGAAGAAGAAAAATGATGCAGCAACTTCCATCGGAGGCTTTGAATAGATCTTGTAGCTCTCATCAGAGCCAATGATTCTCCTCCAGCAACGTCCTCCGGTGCAGAAGTGCAGGATGTTGCTACAGAGCTGGAGGATGTTGCTATGGGATGGGTGAAGGTGCCAGGATGTCCACTCCACCTCTTCCCTCATCAATATAACTGATGAGATAGAAGAAGAGCCAACGGGAAACAGCCCCTGTGGCTTCTTGGAAGATGAGGATGTGTGTACGTTGGAATCCTAATCTTTGAGATCCCACTGAACGTACACATGTAATGTAAGAGTTGACGGATAAGACGACAGATGTTCGGTGTCAGTTTGGAGGCTCCATGATGAGATCTCTTGATCCAAAGTCAAAAGATTTTCTTTTTCTCCTTCCTTTTCTTCACTAACTGACCTGAAAACAGAAGAATCTGCTGAATTCTGCTTCTTTGCCCAGAAGCTTCTCTGTACTTGTGAAGAGAAGCCTCCTCGGGACCAGAGCAGAGTTGAGTTATCTTTCACTTGAAGACAACTTCTCACTGTTGATTTCTTGTTTTTTTTCTTTGTATTGATGTGTTGTTGTTGTCTTACAGCTTCTGAAAAGAAATGAAAAGAGGGAGGAGGAGGAGAAGAAGAAGAACTCGGACTAAATTACCTCCTCTGTGGATGTGGCTGTTCTTCTGTTCATGCTTTGCTTCATTCTGCAGCAACCTTTCTTCTTGTAGCTGAAGCTTCAAATTGGTGAGATGAAGCTGCACTTTGTACAGACAATTCAATCGTTCTTAATAAAGAGAATGAAATTTCTGAACCGACCAGCTGTTTCCAATGGGACCCGAGCACTGCCTCCACTCTCCCAACAGATAGAAGTATGCACGTGAATGAATATACTTACATTTAAATGGAAACTTACGTAAATAAATAACCAGATTCAAAATGAATACATTAAACGTACCTTTGGAACTTAAAGAAAAGTCAAAATAAGTTTAGGTTAAATTTACTTTCCCTGTGCATATAGGTCTGATTTCAGAGGGGGACACAGTAAAGTAATCTGGGAGGAGAAAGCAAAGGTTGAGTGCTATTTCCTGTCCTGCCTAACAATGCAGTTACTCACACATTATGATTAAATTAGTCTTCATACTTTGCCAGATAATCTTTTTCTATTGTTGGCACGTCGGGTCAGACACTCAATAATCGTTTTATCCCATCAAACTGTTAAAAGCTCACGAAGAATCTCTCATAAAGCAACTGGTGGATGGTGATAATTGAGTTATATAATAACGTCTGGACGGAATCCAGGTTTGAAACAACAGTCACCATAACACACACACACACATTGTATATTCAGCTTCTAGTGGTCTGAACTGACAGTGTGTTGTGGGTCTGAGCATATTTGTGTTTTATTACGATCATGATTGGTATATTTGTACAGATTGTGTTAATGTATTAAAAACTTTGTTACACCTATAAATTGTTTTTAGTGCAAAGCAGTTTCTGCTCTAATTGTCTCTTGTTTTGTTGTTAAAATTATGACTTCCTTAACAGTTCATGCTTATTTTAAGATATAGCTCCTTTTTCTTCCAAAAACGATTGTATTTTTTCCCAGAGAAATGTCTTTGTCGTTCAAGAACCTACTGGAGTTTTGTGGATATAACCAGATAAAGAAGAAACGCTCTATTTCACAGCAGCTTTGGCCTGGCACAGACATGTATAAGTTACAGTATATAAGCCATTAGCCAACATTTTTCTTGCGGTCTTTAACATTTCCGATAATCTCAGTTTCACACGCAGCAGCAGCCCAGGCATCTGTAAGAACATTCAGTGTAAACAAGCACAGAAAATGATGATGATGATGATGATGATAAGAATGATGTCCAGGCACAGCCCGAGCAGTGAACTGAGGTTATTCCCTTTGCAAGTCGTAAAAGTGTTGACACATCAGCTGCCTGGCTGGGTCATCAAGGATCGAATAAAAACAAATAATGTCACAGTCAGACAGTTGGGAAAATGCACTGGGCCTAGTCTTTTATTTAAATGTTTTATGTTTTATTCCTTTTATTTGCTTTTAGGCAATGTCGTCTTTTTACTTTTAATGCTTTTGTTCAGTTATTTGTAGTCACAGCTTTAACATGATTCTAATTGCTTTTATTTATTAATTGTTTTTGCTTTTGAATGATTTTGTGCGGTTTTGTTTAAAAGAGGCTATGAAGAATTTTTTTTAATATTATAATTTATATTTTTATCATTCAACTATTATTATTGTTATTATTAGTTGTAGTAGTTATTGTAGTAGGGATTGTAGTAATAGAAGTAGCAATAGTAGTGGCAGTAGTAGTAGAAGTAACAGTAGTAGAAGTATTAGTAGCTGTACTAGTATTAGTAGTAGTGGTGGCAGTAGTAGTAGTTGTAGTATTAGTAGTAGTTGTGGCAGTAGTAGTAGCAGCAGTAGGCGTAGTATCTTATGGACATAAGCATAAGAGGCTTTTTTGTGGAGATGTCAGTGACTTTCTTGATTCTTGTCGTCCTTGGTATGTACCCTCGGGGTTGAATGCACTTATTGTAAGTCGCTTTGGATAAAAGCGTCAGGTAAAAGAAATGTAATGTAATGTAATGTAATGTAATGTGAGATAAACAAACAACACAACTTCATCAGAACTCCATCACACAAGGATACCTCCGGATGAATGTGACAAAGTCCAGCTGCTAAATGTTGGTTTTCTTCAGCCTATTTTCTTTCAAAATAAAGGTTTGAGTTGTGCACATTCATCACAGCTCGTACTTCATCAGTCTCCAGCGACCTCAACAAACCTCTCAGAGACGCCCACATAACAAAAACATGGCAGATTTATAAAATAGCCGAGGCTGCAGTTAATGGCCCGTATCTCCAACCTCACAGTGAGTTTCTGGGCAGCCCTGCCCTGGCATGTCTGGCACTGCCCATTTCCTCCACTCTGATCATGGAGTGCAGGAAACAGCAGTCAGTGTGACAGGCTGGGTCCCAGTCTGATTAAATGAGCGATAAGGTAAGATGAAGTGACCCGAGTCTGAAGAAACTCTTTAACTCTGCATGGGAAAAGGAAAGAGACACATGTTGCATAATGGTTTGAAATATTTAAGACTAGACTTTTCATGATAAATATATATATTTACCTTTGGGGTTCAATGGTTATGAGCAGAGACTTCGGAGCATCTTGATTACCCCCTGGTGTCTGACACGTCATACAACCAATCTCTTCCATGTTGGTGGATGGGACATGGTCCAAATTAAGAAAATACATGTCAAATAAATTTTTCTCAAAGATGCATTGTGTCATTTTAGGAAGTTCTTATTCCGCTGATCTTTCGAAGTCTATATGTAATTCGAGATTTTATGTTGTGAAAACATCATGATTGACAGCTGAGACGGACTCGGGATTGGTCGAGTTGCTGTTTTGGCGGGAACCCGATATCGTGGCTCCATTCAGAAGATGGCAGCACACACATCCGGGATATTGTGGCTTCACTTCTGGATAGATTATGTACAGTCAATGGAGAACTCCCAGTGTCTCTTGGACAGATGTAGCTGTAAAGTAACCACCACCGTGTCTGTTCAGTGACGTTGAGCCCTCAGGACCTGTCAGGCATCTGTAGGTGAATTGTTTTTGTTTTTCCAGCCCACATTTTTCCAGTTATGATTCAGCTTCTCCGCTCTCATCCATGTTGTTTACAGGCGCTGCTGGCAGATTTGATGAAAACATTCTCCACAACTTTTCCAGCACCAAACTCCAGACAAACACATTCGACTGGTTAGTGACTAAGGAAAACCTGAAATGAATTAAGTGAACAGACACATGACTTGAAAAAGAATGCTAATGTTGCTCCACATCTGCTGAATGTGCAGCTTCTGGCAACATGTTTGTTATAACACTTTTACATGGTCAATGATGTCTTTAAATCAATTTCAACGTTTTGATGCCATCACAAACAAGCCATTCTTTAGGATGATCCAACATTACAGACTTGATAAGTTATCGAAAACAACCTTTTTAAAGCAGGCCTCAGGTTTGCATGTGTGTTTGTAAGGGATAAATATTTATACGTTTTTTAAAGTTAGTGAAAGCCAACACATTCCAGGCCCCGAGGCTTTCATTTAAATGAGAGCTAACGACCAAACAATGTAGAATATTCTATTCATGCATTAATACACATCTCTAATGCATATAAACAGATTCAATAAAGCATAACTCAGTCATTGAAGAGACAATAAAATCTTAATCACACATTGTAGATGCTTAACACTACATCATATATATATATAATAAATATATTAGTTGGCCTGTTAACGTTGTCTGCGAGTGAATCTTGCCAGTGTTGTGTTTCAGTTTAGAAACAAGCTTCCTGGTTTTAATTGTCTACACAGGTGGGCCTCTGAATATCCTTTGACCCCAGAGGCAGAATAAGGGCCCTATTAGGAAAGTCAAAGGTCAGCTTATTGCTCCAGGCTAATTGATTTGAGTGACGCTTAGATATGCATATCCCATGAATCACAGCCTTCTCAACTCATCAGCGTGATTATCCATGTATTAAAACACACAAGGGCATTAAATATATAATGACTTCTTTGGCATCATACAATTTTAAGTGAGCATTATTTTTTGAATCCTTATATTTACTCATGGAAAAACATGTAATAGTCGTTTTGTTTGCGACTTTTCTCTTAGCACAGATAAATTATCAGAAGCATTTACAGGCCGTTGTGGAGACATTCAAACCACAAACAGACAAATACACATTCAAGTCACATCACACATGATATCTCAGGCTCTCATCGGAGACACAATCACTGCCAGATGGTGTCAGCCTTCTCCCTCTAACCTTTGACACCCCCCCTCTCCGTCTCTCTCTTCCTCTTGCACACAGGAGAGAATGATAAGGTCTGGGGAGTTGCAGCCCCAGTGAGCTGGAGGAACATAACTCAGAAGGTCATACAGTACGGAGGCCCCGGCAAATCCCTGTGGTCTGTTAATCAACATGGAAGATAAACAGAAGATGCCCAGGGAAGGTAATGCATCATGCATGAAGGTCTCTCCGACCACAGTTTGCAACAGTGCAGATGTTTGAAGGCGGGATGACGTGCGATGTCAATAAACATTTCTAAACACTGATTACGATCACTGTACAGTTTGTGACTTCATCTCAGGGTTTCTTATACAAGATATTGTGATGAATAGTTATTATCTGTGCTGTAGTTGAACAGTGCTAAAGAGATATGTTATACATTTTTCTTATTGTTCCATGAAAAGACAAAAAAACTAAATGTTTAACTCCGTCTTTCAGTCCTTTCTGAATCCCTCTATCCACCACACAGACCATCGGTTCCTGCTCAGTGCAAAATTCCTTAAAACCATGTGATAGAAACCAAAGTAATGACTTTAAATATGTCACTGAATCAGCAGTAAACTGGGAATACACTCAGAGAGCACATCTGTCTGCCAAAGCCCAACAGTCAGAAACAGAAACCACATTTAAATTCACCAGATCTGGATTTTTATGTGGATCCGCACCCAAAGACACAGACATCGACGAATTCTGAAAACGCCCTTTCTCACAATGTTGAAGGAGTGAAAGTCTGGATCTGCCCCCGGATCTGGATCCACTCCATCATTTAATGGGTTGTTCTCTGACCCATTCACATGCATCCTTCCGCCAAGTTTGCTGAAAATCCATCCAATAGTTTTTGCCTAATCTTGCTAGATAACAAACAAAGCAGATAAAAACACAACTTCCTTGACAGAGATAACAATGCAACTGTTGAGAACTGCATTTTCACTCATAGAGGTGATCTTCAGATTTTGTTACAGCAGCAGGACGGTGAATACGTGGTCACAATAAGCTACAGTGCTGCCAATGTTCATTATGAAGATGGGACATATGTCACCCAGAGCAACAGTATTGTTCATTGATATTTGTCTTTTACTACTTTTCGGATATCCCACTGTTTGAAGAATTGTAAATAGAGTATATCAGGCTTTGGTTGCACAAACTACAGACATCTTGTTTGTTGTTTTAGTTCTTTTTTTTGGTTTAAATATTTTAATTGGACTTGTTGAAAATGCATCTTATCCCTTGAATACATTACAGATCATTGTTATTATATTAATGTGTTATTATTGGCTATACAATGAGCCTATAAGCCTTGTAATACACAGTATATGTGTATACATTCTCTGGCTACAGTCTGACAGCTGCAACTCACGCCATACGTATGTGTTAATTATAGACTAAGTTGGAATGACCTCAATGATAACCCGGCACAACACAGGAATAGAAGCTTGATTGCTCATGGTGGGACGGTAGAAGCTCTATTTCTAGCAGTAACTTGTTTTTGCTTATTTAACTAACTGACAGTCATTGCAGAAAACAAATTTCCCCCCTTACAGGTCGTGTGTGTGCATGTGTGTGGGACAATAAATGTATCTTAATCTTAATCGATTCAGCCTTTGCCTGAAAATCTACTTAAATATTTGTAAGTTTTATTATTCAGGGTCCTAACACAAAAATTAAGACAAATCAATCCAATACAATTGCTTTAAACTTCATTTTCAGGATCCGCAGATTTGATAGGTTTATGTTGGTGACGGTATTCTACACTGTATTCTATTCAGAGGTGTTTCTAATTTTCTGCTCCCCTCTGTGGAGTTCAATGATACACATATAATTTACACATTTCCAACAATGTCAACGAAAACAGAACATTCTAGACGTAACAATGGTAGCTGTAGGTACAGGTGTACCTAATAAAGTGGCCACATTGTGTAGCAGATACTGCAATGTAGTAGAACCAAATATAAGATTTTGCTTTTTCCGATTGCGGCCCCATGTACATCCATGTTTTATGTAACGGTTTGCACCAGACCCAAACCTTGACTTTTACAAACATACCCCAGCTCATAACTTTTCAAAAATGTGAAGCATTCATGAAAACAAGAACACTTCTCCCTAAGCACGGCCACAAGGCAGCCTGAGCGAGGACCTCAAATGGGCCCGGTGCCCTGCATCTAAACAGAAAACAACAGGGTTTGCAATCAAGGGAAATAAGTGGAGGGATTAGGTGTTCTGGAGTGAGCACGGGGGGCAGTCTAAATAGCAACTGGTTCTGATGGACAGTGGGGAGGAGATTAGAGGGAAAGTATGCAGAGGGTTGGTGGACAGGAGGGCATCGCATCGCACATGTATGTGAATCTACTCAAGGGCGATCCAAAACAGAAAGTGGATCTCTCCGGCTCAGCACATGGATGCAGTTATATGGTGAGATTGACTCGTCTGTATCAGCAAACAAGTGGTCAGCCTCCCAGTGTTCAACAAGGGAACCAGTACATCAGTCTCTTTCCACTCGGGTTTGTTCAGCTTTGGCCACTTGGTCTTCACAGCTGTATTAACAAGTAGCAAGCCCCTTCCAAAATTGTCCACAGATGTTTTCCCAGTGAGGCCTGCGCGGAGCAAAGATCGTGGCCTCGGTGGCAGGTTACGCCACAGCAGCTTCCCGCTCATTAGAGGTTGATCCAGAACTCACACACAGATATCAGCATTTCAGAAAAATCCACAAACACAGATTTTTCAAAAAACAGGCCTGTCTGTCGGGCGTGGTAATTATATCCCAGATGTTTTGAATGTGCACTCATGGGCTTCCTGATATGGGGAACGCAAAAAGTGCGATGGGCTAAGACTCCTGCATTTACCAGCTCATTTGAGGTCTGTCTGACAAGAGCCAGATTGTGAGATGGAATGTGTCCAGGCTGCAACTGACTCCACTATCAGTGAGCCTGTCATCTGGGAGCTCTGTGTTACGCATATGAACACTGCAAGTATTGTATGTTATCGCAACATTTTGGAAAATGACTAACAGTTAGCAATATGCTTTTACGTAGTGGAAATACTTGTACTATCGCTGTCGTCCTGAACAACAACATCTCATTTTAAAGTACTTTCGCCCTAATTATTTACACCTACTGTATGTCAATTCTACGTGGCACCATTTCTGTGGTTGTTACCTGTAAAGTTAAGCTGCTACAAAACTTCTCATCTCTTATTGGCCTATTGCTATTGCTAATTTTGGTAAACGTTCAAATTCAAACAATGGAAACATGCTAGCTTCGACTTGCCATCTCGTTATTTGGAGTCTTGCAGACATTAGCTCAAACTACACAACCGACACTACACAATCAGTGGCCAGGAGAAAAGCCCTGACTCGTATGTTTGTTTCTATCTCTACCTTCGTCACCCCATCTTGTGTGCGAATTAACTAGTCGCAGATTTTTCTGGGTATTTAGCCAAATACAAATCTCGTCAGAGGAGGCAACGTGTCGTCTAGCCTCTCAAATCGTTTTTGAAGAGTTCATGTATAGTATTCGGTAACCCAGATCAGAGGCTTTTGTTTGAGATGGATAGTTGAGCTAACATTTCCGTAGTGTGGAATTACACATCAGATAAAAACCTTCAAGTACATCTTTCTGCATAAAGTAGAGGTTCAGATTTCTGTTAGCTTGGCATAGCACAGTGAATTGAAGCCTGCTACCCTTCACCAAAACAGGATAAACTAAACCTTTGTGTGTTGTGTCTAGTTATCAAACTTGCCACTGATGTTTCCAGAGCGTTGGCCGGGTTGATGATCTTAGAGCCGTTGTGCAGACACAGGACCCAGCTGTTACTGGAGAGTAAACAGTTCTGATAAGCTCAGTGCTAATGACACCACTGTCCACATGTTGAATTCACGAGACACAAAGTGGAAACATGTAACTCTGAAGACGACTTCAACATCTCAAGATAGAAATAGGAGTTTCTTTGTTTTCCAGTGTTTGAGTTAAGCTAACACTAATTTAAACACCAAAATACAGAGATGGTTCTACATGACACTATGTTAGAATTCTCTACTTTACAGTAGATCAAGTTTTAGTTAATTGAAGCTATGATCCAAGGTATAGGTCTACATCAAGCTACAGTCTTTAGCTTCTGAAGATCCTAGAATAATGTTATAGTTGCTCCAAAGAGACTAAGGGTGTTTTCACACGTGAAAGTCTGAACGAAGGTCTTACCCAGGGTTCATGTTACATTTGATCATGTTAGTTTTGCCTTAATCAGGAGAGGACTTAAGATTTTTGTCCGTAGATAAACTCGTCGTCATCTCAATATGGTCCATGTTGCCAATCTGCCTTGCAAGTATCTGCATTTAACAGAAAGCTGACAAATCTAATGAGCACCACATACTGCGACAGTTCCTCAACACAATGATGTTCAATGTGTTCCCCCTCACTTTCAGGACGCACATCCCTAACACCCCACTAATGTCAGTGAGGTCTGCTGCTGCCGGTAAGCCTGAGTCATCCTGTGGAAGTGGTTGAGTTTATATTAAGGCGTCCGAATGCAGGTCTCAGTTACGAAGGTAGAGGCGGTTTGACATCAACAAAATGCACATCAATACGATGACCCTGTTACTGCGTCTCTCCAGCTGAAGAAGAGAGTGAGAGATAGAGTCGTAATGGCAGCAATCCAAATCCACTCAATGTGCTAAATTTCATTCTGCTAATAAGCCATGCTACGGACGTTTAATCGTGAAAAAAAAACAATTAAAAGCAAAGTCCATTTACCATTGAGGTTACTAAACATTCTACAAAGACTCAAACAATAAGTGCATTTAAAATAAATGTGCAATGTCATATTATATCATATTTATTTGTCTTAATGTCTGAATACTCTCATTTTATCAGTATATATTGTATTTAGTATTACTGTATTATATGTCTTAATAACATTATTGTTGTGTTTTTATTACTGACGTATTAATATATTATTTAGAGCTTCCCTGCTAAAGTTTTGCTACACGATTATACAGGTAGCATTGTGTCAATGAACAGCTTTAATCTCCACTTGTACAAAACTAACCTTTTCTGTCAGTAACGGTTAAACATGCACCTTCTAGCAGCTTGAGGCCGGAGTGGGAGAAAAAAACTTTACAACTGTTTTCTTGTGGAGAACATTGACTTCTCCACAGGCTCTTTTCATCAGATATCATCATCGCTGCTCTGACAAAGTTTCCCTCCTTCTAATTAAAGTCGTCTGTTCATATTATATTGATTAATTTCAGATGAAGTCAGGCGCTGGCACTAATCAGGCTATTATCAAAAACGCCGCCATCGCAATTCACGATTTTCTCTCGTGCTGCAACTTCTTTTTTGTTTGTGCGAACCATATGTCCCAAATTAATAAAGCCTGGCGTTACACTGAACCCTCTTCACTCTGTCACTGCTTGTCACAGTAGAATTGGCCTCAAACTTATTTCTTCCTTCCCTCTCTCCTCCTCTTTTCCGTGTATCTTTCGCTCTCTGTTCTTTCTGTTTTTCGCGCAAGTGTCCCAGTTAAGAAATTGCTTACATCCCACTCAGTCTGGGGCTGGATTGAAATTTCCCATAGGGTATGTACCAATATGCAGAGAGCACACTTCGACAGATGCCATCAGAGAACAAGCATATGAATTACCAGGCAGCCTGCCATCTTTGAGTTCACACAGAATGGCATTAATACCTGATTGCGATCCAAACAACAACACAACAACAACATGAAAGCCAAAGCAACTGGGAGCAGGTAAAGGTTTCATCATTTATATATTAATGGATTTACTAACAAAGGCTTGACTACCCCCTCAAAAGTTAAAATGTCATCGAAGCTGCCAACAATCAAGGGACTTCGGAGAAATTAAGGGGGGGGGGGGGTAAGAAAATCAGATGCCGTCAGCAAATCACGTTCCAATAAATTAAATATTCGCCACTGCTGACCATAAGTAATTCAGAAGCCATGAATATATTCATGGCTACAATTAAAGAAAACATGATCCCCTTAATTTTAAACGGCTGTAAATATTGGGATTACCCAATTAAGTCACGCTGCACTGTAGGAGAAAGTACCTCCAAATGAATCGACACTCAACCTTTATTTTCAGTTTGATTTAAAGTTTGATAAAAAAATGTATCACTGGGCAAGGCACTGCTTTATGTAAAATTATTGTGAAACTATGTACACTGTAAAATCCAATTAGTTATCATTACTTTAAAAAAGCATGCAAACCGGTTGCACTTAAAAAAACATGTAAAGAGAACTAGGTATTTTAAGTTGTTCTAACTAGTGCTTCCTTATTAGAGTACACTTATACATGAGTTTAAGCAACTAAAACAATCAAGTAGAGTGTGCTTGATAACTTACTTTAGATGTACTCTCGACTTAGTAAAGACTACTCAGAATTCCTATTTTAATCTACTAAGTCATTGCATGTGAAATTTACTCTGTGTTTAGTCCATATAACACAATTATCTAAGTTGGACTAACTTAGCATTTCTAAGTTATATTTACTTGAACAGCAATCTGACTTACTTGCTAAAACCATGCAAACCGATTGCACTTAAAAAAACATGTAAGTGTTACTTCAACAATCTAAGTGGCTCAAATATCTATACAGGAATGAAAAAAAGGTTCCAATCTCCTAAAATAATCGGAGTTTCAATTAAACATAATAAATCAAGGTAATAACACAGTTGAATGTTCAAATATATCAATTGTTTTTAATTTTTCTTCCATTTATATCAACTTTTTTTCTTAAAGATTGCCTTGAAAGACATCCACAAACACAGCTCAATATCAATATCAAGATCAATAATACAGTAAACACAAGTTCTTTCCCACCAATGGGAAATAACCCACAAGCTGACAAGTGCACTTTTGTATTCCTGAATAATGTTACTCAAAAATCACTAAATAAAAACTACATATATATAAAAAATTAAAAAAAAGTGCAAAGTGGCTTTACTCAATGAGCGCAAAAACCTGACAGGGTAATAACTGGCAATGGATCTCACATACATGTGAATGAATATACATACATGTACAGCCTCTATACCTGCTGATGAACCCATGGGCTGACAATTTGAGTGGAGTGTGTTAATTTAGTGAACAATAAAAAACAACTAAATCCACTCGTACATTTGCATTCTAACTCAACAAGAGTTTTTTAAGACTTTGCAATTTTGGTGGGAGTTTGTCCTCTCCCAAGCCAAGCATCACTCTTTGAATGAAGCAGAAAGTGTTTTTCATGGCTTTAGGGTAGTCTAAATGCAAAGCGTATGACATTCCAAACAAAAGGCAAAGTGCCTCAGGTAGGTTCTGGAGTTCATCCATTACAATACCTCCCTCAACAATGATGGCAGTAGACATTGGGTGAAGGTGGAGCTGATTTGGAAGGAGTTGCAGATCTTCAGGGAGAACAGTCAGCACCCCGACAGATACTTTTACCCAGGTCTCATCAGTGTCACAATCCTGTGATGAAACCAAACAAAAACATTACATTGCAACAGGGAAATGTTGTTGGCAGTTGTTGTGTCCTGCCCGACACTGCCTTCCAGCCTTGTGCATTAAAGGAATACTTTCTCTATCATTTTCATAGTGAGACAACATGATCAATACCTTTTTTGTGTCTGTACATCCAGTAGCTGGCTTTCAGCTCTTAACATCACGGCTTAGCTCAGCGCAAACAATGGCAGTGGATAGAAGTCAGTGGCATACTCGGTAAAAGTGAACAAAATATTCACTGCCATGATTTGCGCTAAGCTAAGTTGAAAACATTTAAGATTTTTTTGAGGCATTTCTGCTTTATTTGATAGTGACTGTGGAGTCAGCTCTCTCAATGGGTCAGAGAGGCAGACACTCTCTCTACATTTAAGTCCAGGCTTAAAACCTTCCTCTATGACAGAGCTTTTAGTTAGGGCTGGTTCAGGTAGCCCTTAACCATTTTATAGCTACGCTGCTATAGGCTTAGACTGCTGGGGGACACATCTCCTACTGTGTCCTTAGCACAGCGACCCCAGGTTTGAATCCGTCCTGGGCCATTTGCTGCATGTTATCCCCTCTCCCTCCCCCTGGATTTACTGTTTCTCTCCACTGCATCATTCAAAATAAAACAGAAACCACAAAAAAGAATATGTACAAGGTCTTGTACTTAAATAACTCAGTTTTGGAGATCAAAGGTATTCCTCTCACTTCACAGGAGTTAGGCTGGTAACTTCACCCTTCTGGTAGACATCAAACTGTCAGTCAGCAAGCAGCCCATGCCAATGTTTGTACTGAACTCATGGATATATTCAGTATTACGTTTTTTTTGTTTTTTTATCTCACTCTAATTGAGACACTGGTAAATACAAATCAAATTTCCCCATAACTGTGTGTGCTCCTTTAAGATGCTCCTATGAAAACTTACGAAGCAGGTGTTGTAGAAGTCACTGGGGTCATAACCAAGTAGAACAGGGAGGCCTCGGAGTACAACGGTGCGTACCGCTGTCACATCTGGTTTCTAGAAGTGGATGATGAACAAATTCAGCTATAGATAATGCAGCATTTAAAAGCTACAGTAAAACCTCCATGTTTTAGGCGACAGTTTTTTAACAACTGTCCTCTTTTGTCTGCGGAAAAGAGGCACTGCTTACAGTTCCAAAGCATCTGCAAGAAATATTTTCAAAGGAGATTATAAGTAAGAATAGTCTCTCAATTTAATCTAATTAAGGTGCAGCACTTTGTCAAAAACTGTTCTACTGCTGGTGGTTATAACTCCTTAAAGGAATAGTTCACCCAAAAATGAAAATACGGTCATCATCTACTCACCCCCTTGCTGATAAGATGTCAGGTGAAGGTTTTTTAGCCCTCTAAGCACTGCTGGAGCTCCACGGGGAAACAGCTTCCTGTATTTTTCCAAACAATGGATGTCTGCTGTAAGCACAGGCAAAACCGAATAAAAGTACCCCCAAAAAAGGTTTAAAACCCTCCAAACTTCTCATGAGCCATAATCCATATGTCCGGAACCCGCAACATGCAAAATTACAAAATGACTGCTCGTGCACGTGTGCCTAAAAGCTAACAGCATACAGACGGATTTAGCCTGTAAACATATATTAAATGGCAACTTTTGCACATAAATTTACATGACGCTGGTTCTGGACATATGGATTATGGCTCACAAGAAGTTTTTTGGATTTTTTAAGATGAAATGTCCCCCATAATATAAACTACTGGCATCTCACCTCCAGTGCAGTGGGCCCACGTTGTCAAAGCAGCTCTTCAATAGCTCTGAGCACTTGTTCTGAAAGAGAAAAATATTGTAGTTACAAGGAAGTTCCACTGATGTTGTGGTTTGTAGATTACTGACACGTTCCTTAATATGTGCATGCTTAACACTGGTATTACAGGAACCTGTTTTTAATAATAAAGTACAAGGTCAGGCAAATCCAACCTTGGGCTATAGTTTCCTAATAATTTTGGTCAAAAAAATTATCAGATTTTTTTTTTATTGCTCCTATTATGAAGTAGTTCTCTGTCCTCACATTGGCACAGCAGTTTAGAATGGGAGCGGATGGAAAAATATGAAAGTGTAACATTTTAATTTTATTAGACCTCAAAGGTATTCATGTAATTAATCAATCTTAATTTATATAGCACATGTCTACACCCAATGTGCTGCACGTGATAGAAAGACACTGCAACAAAAACAAAAACCACAGGTGAGCAAGGGCACAAAAATTAAGATAGCATTAGGCAAAATCAACTAATAATGGAGGCACATTGCTTAAAATTCAGGCTAAAATGATGTCTTAAGATTTCTTTTTAAATATCAGAGGTAGAGGTCATGATTTAAAAATTAGGGTTAGGGCTAACGCTAGCTAGCGAACGCTAACGCTAGCTAGCGAACGCTAACGCTAGCGCTAGCGCTAGCTAGCGAACGCTAACAGTCGTAGCAGTAATTCAAACATATTAACAGAAACACTTGCTTGATAACTTACCTTATTATTTTTCAAAAGAATAAACAAGACGGCGCAAAAGTCGAGTCAGCAGGCTGCCCTCAGTGCCCCGGCCTGTGTGCTGGACTGGCGAGCGGGAGAGACTGAATGTTGCTACTGCGCATGCACACTTCTTCTTCTTCTTTGAATGCGCAGTGGGAGTGAGACTGTGTTGGCTACTTATTGTTGCGAGTGAGCATAACTCTAAATAAAGTAATCTTCACTCTAAACACTAAGTATTTTGCGTTTTTCACCATGCAAGTAACTCTTACTTGATAAATACCAGTCATAAGTGCATATTGTTGATAACCTAGTAAAGTTAACTAATAAATGTATGTCAGGGCAGCTATTGGATTTTACAGTGTACATGCGTTGAATTATTGTTATGTTGCATAGATGAAGAATAGAAAAATACAAGTTTATGAATATTTGTTTGTATGTGTTTGCCTTTTCCAACATTTCTCTTTTTTCATATAGTGGTAATTAATAATAAAAATCAGATTTTGGCAGCACCGTATAAATAAATCCAGCCCTTACTAGTTCATATTGATGTTGAGTATTTGCATATAAGCCCAAGGAGCTAAGATAGGCTCTCTTTAATACTTCTACGCATATTAGTTTTTGTATTTCCTAAAAAGTCGAGTACAAATATACTTACTCTGCCGAAACAGGATATCACACTTCCCTACCAGAGGTTACACACGTCACATAAATGTCTCAGTCCATCAATTTTCTTATTCTACTTTAATTTCATTGAGAGGAGGTTACTTTATCATTTGATGTGTTCAGAGGAGATTTTTCTTCTCAACAACTATGTTCTCTGTCCGACGTAGACAGGAATAGAACATGAATATCCTAATTGAGTGGTTTTCCCCTTTAAGCAGCTGCTGCGTCGGCTCTTTGTCGGTGGGAGAGACCGAGGATGAGCGGCTCTGATGGCCCTCTTCCTGCTCTTAGTGCACTTCATGATAAACGGTCCATTTTGGAATCCATAATTGGACAGTGATGTAGGAGCACTCGTCTTTCTGGACACTCGACCGTCCTCTCTCCTCACTCTGGCTTTTAGTCATCTCACAGAAAAGCACCGAGCTGTCAGGGACGTGTCGATATTTAAGTGTGTTTTGTTTTCCTACAGTGATAATGTATATCTGGTCATTTAAAGGGACTCCACAGCCCGTTACAGCATCTGAACTTCAGCAGCAGTTAGGGTGCGTGAGGCACCTCGACCACCCACACACTGGTTGTTCTGTGAAAGCAACGACCGGCAGGGCTGATGGTTCGCTCCTGCTTCCCGTCTCGGTCCTCCCCTCCCATCACAATTAAAAGAAACATGGCACAGCAACATGGACACTTGACTGCCTCGTGCGCGTCCTCCTTCCGATCAAACCTCTGCTGCCTCTTGTGTGAGGAAACAGTTGCATGTTATGTATACAAGACACAATGTAAGTGGGCCTGGAAGAGAAGGTAGGAGGGTTTTAAGGAGAAGGGGCAGATTGAGGGGGGGGGGGCCGTCGGGCTCCCAGATGCCCCTGTGTGTGTGTGTGTGTGTGTGTGTGTGTGTGTGTGTGTGTGTGTGTGTGTGTGTGTGTGTGCTGCAGTGCCTTGGAGATGACTGTCAGCAGGCGGTGCCTCCAAGAGAGAGGAGAGAGAGTGCGGAGAGGGGGGGGGGGGGGGTGATGTTTCCAAAGGGGGCCCAGTCTGTTACCAAAGGGAGGTGGAGATTTACTATCCCACCCAGTCAAAGAGTCTCACTGGTGCTCTGACACACACTCACACACACACACATGCAGGGATACACACACACATGCACACACACACTCAGACATACTGCAAACTCTCAACAGGAAACTCTGAGCCATAATGCGAAGGCACCTCAGAGCAGACGGGTGCATTGCTCAAACCAAGTGGGATACCGTGCGGCTTTGATAGTGCGTTAATTACTCATGTGATGTGATACAGATGTCTGGGGGCTTCAGCCGAAAGTTTGCCTGACAGTTTCCAAGGGGGCCAGGCAGACATTTTAGAAGCGGTAGGTGAAAACCAAACGTATTTATTATTTATGGACAGATCGGTTTGCGTGCTGTCACAGATCCCAGCAGTGTCATGCTGATGCTAAACTGTGATGCTACTTGAAGGGCTGGCTGCTAAATAGTTCTTTGTGTACTTGGTGACAGCTGGGACTTTGAACAGGAAGAACTCTGGGCTGTAAGAGTTTGCCTGCACTGTGACATGATGAAAAGGGGCTTCACTATCCATCTGACAGTTTGAAACTTTGTCTGCTCTCCGCCATGGAATGAGCTACTCTGATTTTTGTCCAGAAAGTTTGTTGGTTTTTTGTGCCTGATAAGAGGCAGTGAAAGGTGAAGATATGTATAAACTAAGCATTCAGATGGAAAGTCTGTATTTTGTCTTGTTGGATAGTCTGTAATCTTGCATTGCGTATTTTTTTTTTACTTGAAATCAACCCTGCACCAAGAAAAAGCGCTTTATTTTCAAACCACATGTTTAAACCTTTCTAAATTGGAAACAGAGGGGAAAATGCAGCACTGAGGAAATCAGCCAGTCGTAGACCCACAGACGGGACTTGTGGTCGGAGCAGCGAGGGCACACATGAAGCCTTCCCTGTATAGCTGCACCAGTATTGTGACGGAGTAGTAACACAAAGATGTTCTGATATCCTCCAGGAGCGGTGGAGAGTGAAGGAGATGCCCTTTGCCCTCTTGCTGATGCCTCGTCCTAAACCACAATCCAAAATTCTTTCTTTTTACTTCACAACAGATTTTTCCTTTTAAATAATACATGTTATCTTATGATGTAATATTATTCTCAGGGTTCCCGTCTTGTATTAAATTCAAACCAGTAACCAGTGTCACGCTTTGGGTAGGAATCAACACTGATTGCTAAATACAGTGATCAGTCAACCTGATGTAGTGAGTTAATTAT
Organism: Platichthys flesus; assembly: GCF_949316205.1. Taxonomy (NCBI): domain Eukaryota; kingdom Metazoa; phylum Chordata; class Actinopteri; order Pleuronectiformes; family Pleuronectidae; genus Platichthys; species Platichthys flesus. The sequence goes on from NC_084949.1 coordinate 21,225,882, forward strand.
GGGAATCCATTGAACAGCATAACAATGAGAACGCTGTCCACTGTCCCACTGTAACCAGTCCCGGCATCTCCAGTCTGTGCCGCCTCCGTAAAACCTTTCTGAAGTCTTGAAGAAGTTTTAAACTTGCTCGCAGTGTTAAAAAGGGACAGATCTTTTTAAAACTAACATGTAATACTCCACTTTGGTTGGATTTAATTGGAGATGAGATGGTTGAGGGATTTCCATGTGTTCTCTGAAAAATAACCAGTTCTTCCTCTTGTTCGTTTTGTTTTCTTTCCTCACCAGAGATTTACTGGGACTGCATTCCAATCAGTGAAATCAAAGCTCCGACTGTGTTCCACAATGGGCACCGCAGCTCTACATATGTTGGTGCTAATGGCCTGTTTGGCAGCCAGGGGAATGTGCCAGATAAACAGAGCCCAAGCCGAGAAGGACCTGGGCCTCCTCGCCCACTCCACCCGTCAGTCTCGGGGAACCTACAGCACCGTCAGTCCGAGCACGGGCCCAGGGCCCCACCTGCAGGCCCTGGGGGCCGATTCACAGGCGGCGGGATCCGCCTTTGCCAATGAAACTGTCGTAAAGACGCCGGTAAAGCCTCCGATGTGCCTGCAAATGACTTCTCTTAAGGGCTACTTTAAGTACATCAACACCACAATTTCCGTGATCGTGTTTGCCGTCGGCCTGATCGGCAACGCCACCCTGCTGAGGATTATTTACCGCAACAAGTGCATGAGGAATGGGCCCAATGCCCTGATTGCCAGCCTAGCACTGGGGGACCTCATCTACATCTTCATTGATATACCAATCAATGTTTACAAGGTACAGTTTCTACTCCATTTGTGCATGTTTACTTGAAGTTTTACTTACCTTCACTGCCATGCCACTAAGCGACAGGTCCCTGTGTGTTGATAGAGTGAAAAGCAGCAACAATTGAAGTGAAAGGCAAAGTTAAAGTGGCATATTATAGACGGGCAAATGGGGGCGGGGTGTAAGTGAGTGTGCAAACAGACGGGAAAGTGTAATCAGTCAGGCAGCGTTAACTTCGGGGTGTGAGCAGATTAGTGATGAGAGGAGCAGGGATACGGCCGGCGTGAGCAAACAAAGGGATCAGGCTGTAGTCCCACATGCCAGTGGCCTTGTGCTGACCTGAGACATTAGACGCTTATCTGGAAGTTTTATTTTCAGATATAATCTACTGCTCCTCCAGTGATAAATCAAGTGAATCGTTTTTGGACTCAGTTGTTTATTGGACCACCCAACGATCGTAGGTAGCCCATGAGGATGAGTTTGAACAGGGATACATTCAGTAGAGCGTCAACAAGCCTTACAGCTGAGGCCCAATTATGTTTCTCAACTACACATTGGAGGTAGTTACAGCCTTCTAATCCTATTTGATACCATACAGCAGCTGAGAAAAGCCTACACCCTAATGAAACCACATTTAAATCCACACAGATCCAGATTTTTATTTCGATCTTCACCAAATTGCCAACATTCATAAATATCAGTCCCCTGAACATCTCTTATCAAGATCGATTAATCATTCCCTTGGAAAGTGGTGAAAATGTTAAAAAACATCGATCTCGGGACGTACAAGAAAGTGAAAAAGAAAAAAGAATCCACCCCCTGATTTGGATCTGCACCAAAACATAATGATTAATTGCCTCAACCATAACACAACCTTCCTCCAAGTTTCAAGATAATCCATGGAGTGGTTTTAATCCTGGTAACAGACAAACAAACAAACCCAACCACTTTTGCGGAAGGACATTTTTTCAACCCTGTGTTTACGAACAGCTTCAACCACAATCAGAAATTCTTTCCTTTTACTTCACCACAGATTTTTTTTTCCTTTTAAATAATAAATGTTATCTAATGATGAAATATTATTCTCAGGTTTCCCGTCTTGTGTTGATTATCACCAGTAACCAATGTCACGCTTTGGGTAGTAATCAACCCTGATTGCTAAATACAGTGATCAGTCAATGTGATGTAGTGAGTTCATTATGGGACTCCATCTCACAGCATAACAATGAGAACGCCACCTGGTTAAAATTAAGTGGGGGACTTTGAGGCCACGGTGACTTTGAAGTTCCAGCTGCACATGTGCAAAGAGGAAACAGAAACATTACTGGGGCAACAGTTTGTGCAAAAAAACAAAGAAAGAGCCACGTCTACAAGGCTGTAGCCATCCCAAGCCTCCTGTTCACTTCCTCGGGGCAGCGACTGTTATCTAAAAATAATCTGCTACTTATACTCTAAAAACAATGGCGTGGGCTCCTCTCCTGACCTCCTAGGAAACTGCACGGGTAAACATAACAGGGCCAGGAAGCATCGTAAAGTTCTTCCTTTGGGTTCGGCCCAAAGACACTTGATCAACGCAGGTTGTGTCCTTATGAAGGAAAATTGCCAAGGCCGGCTCTGACGCAAAACAAAAACCTCCACTCGCATGGCCTTGACTTCTTCACTAAGGAAGTAATATAATGAGAGGCAGTGGAAGTGGCTCGTAGTAGTGACGATATGGACTCATTATCATTCAAGTTTAGTTGCAGGTTTTGAGAGCTTTATGTTTACAGGAAATGGGAAATGTCAGCAGAAGTTGTTCAAAGTGGATGAGCTCCATGGGGTCCATGTCCAACTAAATCCTCAATGATGTTAAGATGATGTTGAGACGTAACTCAGTCCACAGTCACATCAGTTTAAAAGGTCAACATGCAGAGAGAGATTAATAATCAGAAAGGCTTTCACTACTCACTACGAGAAGGTGTCACTCAGTAGAACATTGAACTCCACCAAGGCCCAACACTCTCCTTATAAAACCACATGTACATTCAATAGATCCCAATTTGTATTTATAATATCCAGAGAAATCAACGGAAATATCTCACAGTGTTAAAGAAAGTGAAAATGCCCCTGATCTGGATCTACACCTAAATGTAACGTTGTCTTCCTTTTGCCAAAAACCACAAACCAACAAACATACGCCATTGAAAACATAACTTCCTTGACAGAGGTAATGATGTGAATGTGAAAGACCAATGATCAAAGTGTTGACCCGACCATGATGTTGTTGTTGTTGTTTTTCCTCCAGCTCCTGGCGTCACGTTGGCCGTTTGACGACAGCGTGGTCGGCCTGTGGCTGTGCAAGATGGTGCCCTTCCTGCAGAAAGCCTCTGTGGGCATCACTGTGCTCAACCTGTGCGCCCTCAGCGTGGACAGGTCAGTGGCCACATCCTCCACACTGCTTCACCATCAGTCACAGGAAGAGCTGTAAAGGCTTAGAGGCTTTTAATACACAAGTTAGATTCCAGCAAAACTCTTGCTCCAAGAACACTATGATGGGTTTTGTACAGACGTTTGTGGTGTTTAATAAGATAAGATGAGATAAGATAAGATAAGATAAGATAAGATAAGATAATTTGAGTTGAGGTGCAGATTAGGCATGACATTTCTAGGACTGGAATGAGTATCACATATTTAATCACACCTGTTAAAGTCGTTTTTAGGGGATTTCAATAATTCTCTATAACTCACATTATATACGTTTTCCCATTCTCCTTAAGGAGGCAGCTTTTTTAATAAGAGATTATTATTTTTTTCCCCGTTACAAAAGCGGATGTGATTACACTAAAGGAGGCAGTCCACTCAAATCACTGGAAAGAAAATTAAACAAGTCTGATTCAGCCAACGAGCCCTGCCAATTCAATCCAGTCTCAGGAGAGAGAGAGAGAGAGAGAGAGAGAGAGAGAGAGAGAGAGAGAGAGAGAGAGAGAGAGAGAGAGAGAGAGAGAGAGGCTCGTTTCGGATTGTTATGTCTCACATCTGTTTTTGTCTCATATCATTTTTGCTTATGAGGTTGGTTTGTATAATAATAAATTATGAATATCTTATTTCAAGGAAACAATGAATATCAATAACAATCTTTCATTGGAAAGTTAGTTCTCATGTGTGTGTTGCCTCAGTATCTGTTGCTGCTTCCTTTAAGATCTGTTCCTTAATTGTTTATCGGAACCTTTTTATGATCAACACTAAGTGTATGGTAGAAAGTGGACGCTCTACCCGTATGAACTTCATATTACAAACTCCATCTCGATAGCAAGTATAATGACAAGCTACATTTTTTTATAGTGCCTTAATAGAATTTCCCTAATGAATAAATAATCACGGTGAAGTGCTGAAGTTCAGTGGCATCTCACTTTGTGCTCCAGACACAACTTTAGAGATAAGAGGCTCCTTCTTTGATGCACAGATTGACCCCTGCAGTGATGTAATGACCTCTATTAGAGAGGAGAAGAAGAAGGTTGCAGAGCTGCAGAGCTGCAGAGCTGCGTTCAAGAGCACACCTTTCCAGGAAATGTGTATATAGCATACATCTCTCCCTGTGAGACTCTTTGCATCTTTTCAACGTTGGAGGAAGAGAAAAAAAGGTGGATACATTACCACTTAGTAAAATATAAATGCCGCCATGTTGTTCGACAGAGAAATTCAAATGTGTCATGAAAAATATATTGTTTTAGCCATAAAATCTTGATGCGGGATTTTACTAAAACATTTCGACAAGTGGTTTCCATTAAAGAAACAAACAGGCAAACAAGTACCGAGTGCACGGGAAAAACAAGCCAACACAGACCTCTCTGCCAACACGGGCCAGTCTGTTTGGAGGCGTCACAGAAATATAAATATTAGATATTTAAAATAAACAATTGATCATCTCTCGTCATTAATTCTTAACATTTTGATATGCTTTGCTGACTGAGCAGTTTGCTGTGTTTGCTTTTGGGAAATGATGTTTGCTTTGTCAGTCATGAGACACGGGGAAAATGATGGGTTTACTGGTTTGTGTTTAAAGTTGGAGAAGCAAGCTGCACGCAAGTCAGCTGTTGTAGACTGATTCTCATTAATAAAGGGCAGTCTTTATTCATGTCATATTAATATCATGGTAATAACATATGCTGTTTTATGCTTTAAAATCAAAAATGTAATATATACTTAACTCAAAAGCCTTGAGTCTTGTTCATCTGATCCAGCTGGCACTTTCACACCTTCCTTGTTTGGTCTGGACCTTCAGGCTTAATATATCAGGAGTTGGAACCACAGACCATGGATAAGTTTGTCTAAAGTTTGAAAAGGTTTCTTTAGAAGGTTTGAACTTTCAGACCATTTTCCAAAACTCACTACAAAGTGGACTAAATAGTGATTAGTGGGTAATTACGTTCACACTTTTCCGGTAATCCTCACCCTGGCTTTTATATACTGAGACACTGAATGTTAATTTCTCTGTCTCACAGGTACAGAGCCGTGGCCTCCTGGAGCAGAGTGCAGGGCGTGGGCATCCCTCTGTTCACTGTCATTGAGATCGTTTCCATTTGGCTGCTGTCGTTCATCCTGGCCGTACCCGAGGCTATGGTGTTCAACATGCACACCTTCAACTACAGGAATCAAACCATACACACCTGCATGATGAAACCCACAACCGATTTTCTGACGGTACGCTCACGTCCTCACTCCTACAGTGGTTTTATACGAGTCATTGTTTTGCCTGTATTCAGACCATGATGTGCTGCACAGTGCATTGTCTCAAAGTACACTTCAGAACAGTCGTTGATTCTTGGAGTGAAGAGACAGAACATTACAGGACTAATGAGATAGGAACCTCAGCTGCATGAGGAAAACTTCAAGTGAAAGTGCACGTTCAGCTGAATATTTCTATCATCTTCAAAGCAAGCGTTGTTTGTTCTGAGTGTTTTAAATTGCAGGCTGGCACGATGATGTGCTATTTATAGGGCCGTATACTTTTAAAGTATCTATATGACAGCAGAAGCTATCAACTGTAACATTTCCCTATAAGGGCCATAAATATTTAAAACCCTAAAAAACTATTATTTCAGGGTGTGGCACTCCGACCCAAATTCACCTTTCAAGCCCTGAGTTGAGAATTTGACACTAAGAGGATTTGGGGGGGGGGGCCCTTTAAGAAATAAACTGGGTCTATTTACTCTCTCTCAGAGTCGGTGGCCTTTTTAACATCCTCCGAGCACATAATTGATAGCAGGCCACGTGCAATTACCCGCCTGAAATCTGAGGCCTGGAGCTGAGCCACATGTGAATATCTATTCCATATGCACTCGGCCGGCCCACTCTGTCCTCAATGTCTCTGCAATAGATAAACAGGTCTTTAGAAACGTAAGCCTCCTAACAGTGTTATTTGATTGAAATGAAATAGTGTTTTTATTTTTACTTTACTAGATTTTCTCACCAGTTTTATTCAGCTTTATCAGCAAAATGTAGGTTTATGCTTCAGATTTAATGTAAAAAGGTTCAGTCACAATGTGTGGTTTTTAATTTGCGCTGTTTTTAAAGCGTATAGTTACTAAGCAAAGAAATCCAGATGGCCTCATTTAATGTACAAAGGCCAATTAAAACCAGTCAGTTTTCAGAACATGTGAAGTATTCACACAGACTTCAATGGCACTGGAGTACATGGGTAGTCTGGTAGTGGTTTGGGTCCCGGTCAGGTACAATTACCAAAGCATATAAGGATTATAGCCAAGTCTGACTATTCAGGTTCACGCCTACTTCCAGCATCACATATGATGTCTATTTTTTCCTTACATCAGTAGCTATGACAAATTCTATAGAGATTTGCTGCCTACTAAGACAGATGTAATAATTCTAAAAACTTTATTTTTATAGCACTTATCTAAACAAGGTTACAAAGTGCTTAACAAAAACAAATCCATGGCAAAAAGAAGAGTGAATTATAATAAGATGGATTCAGTTCAGTTCAATTTTAAGGCCCAAGTCATCACATAATTAGGTCAAGATCTAAAAATAAATAGAGAAATCCAAAAGTTCCCACAATGAGCAGCACTTTGTGCTCTGTGGAGAGAAAAACACTCCCTACAAAAGATGTAGGTCCAAGAAGAGTCATTTGTGGGAAGTTGTCAATTACAGAAAAGGAAGAGAAGGTTTTATAGGGCAAGAAGAGGTATTAAAGTGTGATGCAGAGCAGGTGGTGGAGTTTTATGGAAGGAGAGGAGGATTGGGCATTTCTAAGGAATTACAAAGAGCGACCTGCTCACACTGTAATTTGTGTTTTTATTCTAATTAACTGTGATTTAATATGTCACATGTGCTTGTCCCTGTAGTTCTACAAGGATGCAAAGGACTGGTGGTTGTTTGGCTTCTACTTCTGTGTCCCGCTCGCCTGCACCGCTGTCTTTTACACGCTGATGACCGGCGAGATGCTCAACCACAGGAACGGCAGCCTGCGGATCGCTCTGAGTGAGCACCTCAAACAGGTGGGACCACACGGCTTCTAAAGCACGATGAAAACCCTTATAAGCTTTTAACTCTGAGAAACACAATTCTGTCAAGTCCAAAAAAAAGGACATTAACAGTAGCAGTGTGTAAAATGGATACACACTGGCTAAGTGTGTAATCAATAGCCGTCTAACTATCCATTATGCAAACTTCATTATATTTGCTCTTTTCATTTCCTCACCAGAGACGGGAAGTGGCCAAAGCTGTCTTCTGCCTGGTCCTCATCTTTGCCCTATGCTGGTTCCCACTGCACCTCAGCAGGATCCTGAAGAGGACGGTCTACTCCCAGAATGATAGATCGCGATGTGACCTGCTCAGGTTAGTTGCTGGTAGAGCAACGCTCCTCAATTAAAAAATGTACAAATATGAAACCCGAAGAATAAGGATAAGTATAATCAGACTTTTTTACATTTTCTTTTCACAGTTTCCTGTTGGTGCTGGATTACCTTGGTATCAACCTTGCAACCATCAACTCCTGCATAAACCCCATTATCCTCTACTTTGTGAGCAAGAAGTTTAAAAACTGCTTCAAGGTATAGTACTTCCCTACAACAGGGCGCATGTTACACAAACACACACACGACCACACAAACATTCTGAATAAGCCTTCGGATTTAGTCTTGCCAGTAAAGAAAACAGAGAACTCGGGATATGGTCCATGACTCAGATGTTGTGATGGCATTCCATGCAAAAGCAGCTCTTTGATTTATGTATTCACTTTACTGGCAGAGGTCACACACTGCAAATATCTGTCAAAGGGACCTGAGCTGGAGATAAACCATGTCTCAAGTTTGCACGTCATATGAGTTTTGGGAGGGAGGGTGGGGGGGGAGTCAAAAGAAAATCCTACAAGTAACAATGTTAATGTATGAGTGAGTGGAATCCATCTTCTCATCGAACTCCCAACAAGAACGAAAATGAATCATAATGTATTTCCCGAAACTTTTCCTTTAAAAATTAACTTTATTTTTTTCTCTTCACATGTTCTTTCAGTCATGCTTGTGCTGCTGGTGTTACTCTGACAACCAGCTGAGCAGTATCGGACCCATGAACGGCACCAGTATCCAGTGTAAGAGCCCCGAGCCCAACAACCTGTACAGTGACCGCAGCATCAGGAAGGACAGCAACTGAACCACTCGCTCACCTGAGGACTGTTTTCAAGCTTTTCAAAACCCCCACAAGAAGCTGTTCCAACGCAACCAGTTCAGAAAAAGTACTTTTTCAGTCAACATCCTTCGGACAACTGACGCAACTCATGAGCCTGTATGGGGACAATTCATTTTCATTTCTCTGCGACTTTTTGGACGGACGGAGCCGCAAAGTACAAGACCTTCACACGGTGGACCTTTGCTTGGTCAGGATTGTTTCTTCTATCCGTTATTGTTCAACTTCCCATTTATTATTGTAACCATGAGGCCAAAGGTCCTCCAACCATAAGGAATCACCATGAACTTTTCTTTAACCTAACCGTGTCGTGACCATTCCATAAGTTTTATTACGACTTTGAGGAAGAAGGTCCAGGAGACCTCTGTTTGGGATGAACGACATCCGGCCACCTACGCCTGTTCCGGCTGGAAGACATGCTGGAAATACGTCTGGTGTCAGAATATGAGCAAAAACAGTTCACTGGCACAAAATTAGAAAAAGTGCAGGACTGTTTTTGGAGCAGATAAGGTACAACTCTGTATTTTTGTAGCACAGGTCAAGCAAATGATAAATATGGAGTAATGCGTTATGACAGGTCTGATATCACCATTCACCAAAAATGGACAGGAATGACCTTTTTAATAGCACTGTGAATTCGACTATACAACAATAGGCTAATGTGCATGTATAAGCCATGGAATATATATATATATATGTGTATAGTGTCCACTTTTATAAAGTGTTATATTGCAGTAATGATAAGTGTTTTATCCAGACAATGATGTAATAACAGAGGCAGATGAGTTGTACTGGTGGTGGTAAAGACTCCGAATGTTATAGTCTGACATTTTGGTAACATGATTATTCGCTTTCTTGCAAAGAGTTAGAATCGACTTTCATGTCTGTGTGTTGAACATTACGTTAAATCAGCTAGTTAGCTTAGCTTAAAGGCTGATAGAAGGGGGAAACTGCTAGCAAAACAACATTTGTTTAAGTCGCTGTATCTCCTTTATTTGAACCATACAAAAAAACGTGTACTTGTATAGAGGGGACGACAAAATACATTTACACTAAAAGGAACAGTGTGTAAGATTTAGATGAAAGGGATCTATTGACAGAAATTGAACATAAAATAATCTAAATTGTGGACTGTGAGGTGAGGGGGATTCAGCTGCAACATGCAACGTCACCACTAGGTGTCACTGAATTCTACACACTGAACCTTTAAGTAACTATTAATGTAATCACTTAGTAATTATCTATAGCTTTATGTAAACCTAACCCGATCACTATTAGTGGGGTTTACGTCTGTACCTTGGCTGACTGCAGTTATTTCCCAGCTGAACTAAGCTAAGCTAACTTGCTGCTAGCCGTAGCCTTGTACACAACCTGCAGTAATGAGAGCGATGTCAATCTCCTCTACTCATTCAAGAAAGTACTTACAGGAAATTATAAGTGTTCTTTAATGTGTGGCAAACGTGTTCAACTATAATGCCTTATATTGTTTGATATGTGAATACATGTAAACCTATGTGTGCTTGAACATGTGTGTGTGTGTGTGTGTGTGTGTGTGTGTGTGTGTGTGTGTGTGTGTGCGTGTTCCACTTTTGCACACTTGAGTACATAAGACCAAGTGATATCTGTACCGTGTTATTTTACCACTATCCCTCAACATATACAAACGTTACACATACCCTGTGGAAGACGGAACTCACATGTGTTTGTTGCCTTGGATTTAACGTGTAAACCACGTGTTAGTGCTGCTGCTTGTACCAATAAATCCATTTTCCATCTCCACTGTGAACAAAGAGGTTCATTTTACCGTTGCCCACAAGCGTTGCTCTCTCCGGAAAAGCCACTGGGGCCCCCCTCTCTGTTTTTCATCTGCGTCTTTGAGAAAAAGGCGTCTGGGAGTGATTTGACGCTCACTGTGACCTGCTTGGCAACGGAGCCCTCAGGGTTGCGAATGTCAGTGGAGAGGATGTGACCAGCTCGGACGGTGGGAATCTGATACCAACTCACTTCGCATCTGTGTGGCCAAAAGAGCGTAGAGGAAAAAAGATTTGAGCGTTTTAACTCCATTTTTAGTCTCAGCTTTGATGTGACGGGATTGTTTGTGCATGTTTGCTTACATACAATGTCATAATGGTCATTAAAGTGAGCGATTGCTGAAAATGTAGAAGTTTTAATGGCAGTGGGACTTTATTCAATGCGACACAAACACATTTCAACTTTCTTTAATGGAACAAGCATTTATTTGACACTTTTTTTGCATCGGCTAACTCAAAAAGAGACAATTACCAGGACCACGGATATCCATTCACAAAGCTGAGAAACACCCAAGACCAACAGCACATTGTAGCAACCCACTTCTTTATCTGAATAAGGCCTGTTATTTGTTTCAGCTGGTTGGTGATAAATCACAGCCAGGTCATAAACTTCATGAAACTGTTTCATATTCCTCAAATGAAATCACTGATTGGGTCAAAACATGGGTTGATAAAACACAACATTTCACAGTTTAATGAGGATGGAAATGAAGCAAAACATGTAATGACATTCAGATGAAACAGAATGGGAAAACATCCATGTGTTTCTGGGACATGAACAACCCAAGTGTGTGAGAGGAAGTGAGGAAGAGTGGGACGCTGCGGTTTTATTTCTGTGGAATTTGGTGGGAACCTTTCCTTCTTGCCAGCAGTGAATTGAATAAAGCTAGAAAACAAATAAGAGGCTCTCGTGGCTCCAAAGTACTCCTCAGTGCGGAGCTCACTCAGATTTGTTTATGGATTCCCTCAGTCTGTTAAAAACCAAGTGTCCGAGGCAAAGACAATGGAGGCTGCGTCACAAGATTTCCTGCTCAAGTACTCAAGTTTTGAAATAAAGAAAGGTCCTGAATTTCAAAGTCTTTCTGCTGCCGGACATTGTCATGCTATTCTATTTAATGTGGAATATGTGTTACAACGTTTATTCAATTCCAAGAGTCAAAAATAAACAACTAACAACTAACAAGTTCAGTTTAAACCACTCTGTTCACATGAGACAAATAAATAAAATAAATAAAACATTCTCTTTCCTGCCCAAGCATTAGATGGTAAAATAAACTCACTTATTTGTGAGTGAAGTCGCTTACGCCCTCAGACTTTTGCAGAAACATACAGGTATGCTGAATAATAAATATATTTATACCAATTTAATTATAAGAAATGCAAAAAATAATGATGCACACAGTGGAGAGTGGATGAGTAAGGGTAAGCACAAAAAGCCATAATAGCTGAAAAGCTACAGGCCTGCGTGAGAAGAGCAGATCTCCGCTGAGCTGGCTGCTTTTCTGGCCTTGACACATGGTGCACATGAGGCTGTCAGGTCCAGCCTCTGCAGACAGGAAACACTGAGCAGCAGACAAGATGAGACACTTTCATAATGTAGTGCACGTTGTTAAATTAATAATTTGCTTCATCAAATTAACAATCAGGCAGGTAAAGTATAAGTTTACAGCCCTGGCTCAGCAGCTCAGTTCCCTAGTGTGACTTATTGCAGTACTTTTGTTATGTCGTATAATTGATTAGGTTGATTTTATTCAATATTCTTAATATTGTCAACAGATACAAACACTGATATAAATCATGAAACAGGTCCCAAATAGTTTAGTCCATAGAAAGGTATTCCTCAAATCAGCTCGGTATTGGTAGATTTAAAACATGTATGTCAAACTGGATCAAATGCTCTGTTTGTTGGGGCCTAATTTCAGGCACAGATTTGAAGGGCCATGTTTTACATTATATATATTTACACGTATACATTACATGGAATCAATTCAAAGTATAGTTGCTATCATGCCTGTAGTGCAACATGATAAGAAAATAATTTGTCACTCAATAGAGACACTGACTCAGTTGTATAAAGCTTTAGATAAGCAGGTAATTCTTGGAAATTCAATACTGGTTTATTGATAGTAAACACTAAAATATTACCAGCCTGATCCTTTAAAGAGGCTCAGAGGGACATGTTGTGAAACTATGACTCCTGCTTTCACTGTCGATGCTGTTTGACTTTGAGCTTCTTCAGCCCCATCTCCACTCGCGGGTGTTGTTCCGGAGCAGATGAGCTGAAGTGAACAGCCCTCAGTGAGTCTGAACATTTCCTGACACACAGGCCTATGGCAGACGTATTAAGATAAATAAGTCATTGTTGAACAATGGCACACTTGTGTATTACCCTGACAGAGGAGGTGCACTTTGGGTGATACATTATATCTAAGGGAATCAGACTCGATGTCTCTTCTTTTCTTATGCATTGATTGTTATTGTTCCTCCGGCCGATCCATTCTGCTCATCTTTTCCTGTGAGGCACGTTCGGTACGAGCTGCCTCACCCAATGGTTTTGGGCGGTGATTTAGCAGAAGCGATGGACGCCACATCCCTTATTCTAAAATGTGTTTTGGCTCTGATCAAACACAGCATATGTTTATCTACCCTGCCTTAACATGGTTGTACCCTGTATGCCACTTTGCATGGCAGCCCCTCCAAGCTATCCACCATGACACTCGCTTGCACGACTTGTGGCAAAGACCATTTCTAATTCATAAAAGCCAAAAGGAGCCATTCAAAATTCATGAACAATCTGTCCTGCAACAACCGGTGATTCCTGTGACTGTGGGGCAGTGGAAACATGGTGCAACAGAATGGAAAGTTCTACCTCCCGTCATTTCGAAGGGAGACACACAGACATACTCGTGCATGATTCTTTTCAGTTCAATTGTTAATTTAGATGAAAGAAAATATATTGCCCCCTGGGAAACCAGCGTAAAATTGAAATTAGCGAACGGTGGGTCATTGTCAGAGTATGATGATTATTTCAGTTTGAGGATCAGTAACAATCCAGTTCTGGACCTTATTATTTATAGTCTTCATTTGTTAAATGTAAAACATAAACAAGGCAGCTGAATCACGAAATTGATTTATTAATTAGTGTCTTGTAGTTCAGTCTGAACAGAGACAGGTCAATGTAAAGATAGCCACATGTCTTTTTAATTTTTAAAACAAAAACTAGAGTGGCATTCAGTAGAGCACGTTCCTCCGCTAACTTCCAAATTGCACACACTCATAGATACCAGTCCCTTTAACATTTCAGATTTGCCATCAAGACCCATGAACAGGGCCGGTCTTTCCTACAGGCGACATAGGCGGTTGCCTTGGGCGCCATTCAGAGGGGGGCGCCAAAAACTGCGCAGAGCAAATACATTTTTTTCCTGACAAATCTTCACCGTGATACGTTTTTAGATAGTGAGAGATTCCTCAATTGGCCTCTTGGTTAAAGCAAATGGGAAATACAGCATTTGTTCGTAAATAGCTATACTCCCTGAAAAAGAGGCCCTTTTTCAAAGTGTGAATTTTTGTTGCTGTAGCACAGGAAGTTTTAAAAGCATTAGATTACATTACACAGTGAGTCAGCCCACACAACAGCAATAATCAAAGTATACATGTGCCTTTTCTGATGAAAAGTCGGCCGTGAGAAAACTCTGCATGAGGTCTGAGACAGTTTAAGAACAACCTCCTCCTTTTGTTTTTCCTCCCACTCTCTGCTACTACAACTGATGCTTGGATTGGTTTCACAGTAATTGTTAATTTACATTGCCATCTGGTGGCGAAAGCACGGCCTCTGTGGCATGCATTTATTGTGATGAATAAGAATGCATTTTTTTAAATGATAAAAACAGATATATACACAGACACAAACAATAGCCCCCCCCCCACCCACCTTAGGACCATTCTAGCACCACCACCCCACCCACCCACCCGTCTACATCATCCAACCCCTACCTCCAAACAACAAGAACTGTTACTGAATTTGTTCAATGCAAACATGCACCTGTCACTTTATGTGGTAATTTAACCTTTTTGACTGTGAATGCTTTTATCATACTATAACTACTGCTATTTACTCCATCCTGTTAGTGTACATTACAGTTATTACCAGGAAGTATTTTTGCACTCTCAATCTATTTTTGCACTATTTTACTTTGTACTCCTCTCATCCTAACCACCATGTGCCTTATGAGTATGTTGTACTGTGGACTATGTTTTCAGTACTTAATATGTTGCATACTTATATATTCTGTCTACTTATATGTTTACACCGGGGGTCAGAGAGAAACAGCATTTCAGTCCAGTCTATGTCTTTTACATATGGCAGAATTGACAATAAAATTGATGTAATCAGATGTAACGTTGTAAACAGGTGGTAATTGTAAATGTAGAATACAATGATATGATGAAAATATACATATATGTATGATTATAAAAAGACAAAAACATAAAAGCTGCATGTGTAAAGGAGGAAATATTTAATCAGCAGTCTCAGGGGAAATATTTGAAGTTACTTAACTTAATATTTGTTGGTCTCAATGGAGCTAAGGCGCAACCCAACTTCCGGTTTATGACGTCACCGGGGAAGACAAGCAACTCTGTTTGCCTATTGGTCAACTTCATCCCCACAAACCAATCAGCTTCAAGAATACGGGCGGACCTTTACCACCCGCCAATTAACACGAGAGGAAGAAGCGGTGTGGGCGGGACTCTGTCGCGAATAACAGGAAGTAGCAACTCAACAGGAATTAGTTTTCTGGAAACTTTTACCGTCAAACGCAAACAAAGGCTTGAATCTAAAAGACTAAACTTGTGTGTAGGAAGTGTGTTCACGTGTCAGACTAGTGTTTTATCAGCCGTTGTTAGATACGGAGAGACTCGACGCTTCCGGGGCCGAGGGTCATCGTCTGTGTTTGTTTACATGGAGTCAAACAGCTGACCAGCTAGCAGTTAGCATCCTAGCTCAGTGAGACCGAGTCAGACGAGCTGTTACATCGTCTCCATGAATGAAACTGAACTCCGGAGGACGAGTTAACACACATTCTCTAACAGGGAAGCGGTGGTTCTAGGTCCCGGTGATCTGCTGGAAGTGTGACTGTGATGCGAGGCTAGCGAGCAGCGTTAGCAGGGTCCTTCCAGACAAGCGAAGAAGAAGTTGTTTGTGCCGCTGAGCCTCGGGCCAGCTCCGGAGGCCCCGATGTGCAACATACCGTGTTCCTGCGGGAACTGGAGGAGGTGGATCCGGCCGCTGGTCGTGTTCCTGTACATCCTGCTGCTGCTGGTGGTCCTGCCACTGTGCATCTGGGAGCTGCAGAAGTCAGCGGTCAGTCTCCAGCTGTCAGTTGATGTGATGTACATGTTGTTTTCGACTTACAGATAGACAGATATATACACAGATAGATAGACAGACACTTTACTAATACAGAGAAAGATTTACGCGGTTAAATGTAACTTAAATTGTACTTATATACAGTTTAATGTTGCACCCATGACTCACTTATACATATTGTTGGGAAATAAAGGCACTATAAACAAAGAACATAATACAATCTTCTTCAATAAAAAGTTAACATAAGTCTAATATATATTGATATAATGCATTGTGAATGCATTGAGGAAGTATAACACATAATTTATGTTTATCAGATTCCTTTGTATTTGTCATTCTCTGCCCTCAGAGAAGAGTTTAAAACCACAACATTACCCCAGGAACAAAACCTGTCTTTATCGTGATAATTATCAATATCAACTGATGTGAAAATATTGAATGGAATTTAATAGCCTTTATTGATCTTCTTGATATCATTTTTGGGTGTATCTTCCAGCGCTAATATAGAATCTGGGTGGTCAAAGTGCTGGAGGTGCACAGCCTCACATTAACATGGTGACTGTTTCTCTCCATGTAATGGCAGGTTAGTACAAACAACAAAGCATGGTTCATTGCTGGGATATTCGTCTTCATGACCATACCCATATCATTATGGGGCATTCTTCAGCATCTGGTTCACTACACTCAGCCGGAGCTTCAGAAACCTATCATCAGGTAAACATGTCGACAAGCACGTCGTCTGCCATGATCAGAAGAAACAGCCTTTTTTTAATGCACGTGTTTTCATGATTTTTATAGAATATTATGGATGGTCCCAATCTACAGCCTGGACAGTGTAAGTTGTATATTTTATACTCAAATCCATTCACCAAATCACCAATAATTACTGCTGAGACTTGACTCAAGTAGCAACACTGAGAGAATGTTGCTTTATGCATCGTGTTACTTGAAAATGTTATAATTTCCCCCGTGTGATCCGGCTTTTTCTTTCTCAGTGGCTGGCACTGAAATACCCCAGCATAGCGATCTATGTGGACACATGCAGAGAATGCTATGAGGCCTACGTCATCTACAACTTCATGACCTTCCTGCTCAACTACCTGGAAAACCAGTACCCAAGCCTGGTGCGGATGCTGGAGGTTCAGGAGCAGCAGAAACACCTGCCTCCTCTCTGTTGCTGCCCACCATGGCCGATGGGAGAGTAAGTTCTCTTTAAAATAAATCACTTTTAAAGGGAGGCTTCATTTACATACAATCATCCATGTGGGCAAATTTTACACTAAACTGGATGCTACTTAATTTTGTCCTCCTATATAACTACCCTGTTAGACTGCTCGTATGAAGAGATCTGACTTACTTCTCAATAACATCATGGATTTATCAGTTTTATTATGAGTCTTTCTGCAAACCTGAGGTTATACAACATTACCCCATCGGGTATAACTGGATTTCAATGAGGTTTTGGTTTGAAAGTTCAGAAACGATGAGAGTGACTAAGCGATAGGAGGTGATTATTTTATTTCTTGTGCGGCTGTTTGTTCGACTTTGTCTCAAGGCTCAGAAATGTTCAAAAGTTGAGATGAATGTGTTCATTTTTTCTTGAAGGAAACAAATCAATGAGAGTCACCAGCCTCAATTTAGCCGCAGTCTGGCAACATCAGTAATTGGTTAACGTGCCTGTGTGTGGTTCATTTTGCCTGGAGATTTTCCTTCTCTTCTTTTTTTATACAAGAATCAGTTTGTTTCTTAAAAACTAAAGGAGAACAAACACTTTACAATTTCTTGAAGGTCATCAGCATTAGTGTCATCTATTAAACATATTTTGTAATGCTCCCCCTGTCATTTCTAACCCTTTACAGTAGTGTGGCATTTAGCACGTGATTTTCAAAGCTCATGACTGAAAAAGTGATCAATCAACTCCTGAGTTGATTGATTAAATGTTTTAATTTCACTCACGTGTCTCAAATTTACCATATTTCTTACGACCATTCGTGTTTTGTGTATTTGATCAATAGATCTTCACTTATTTCAACTTAAATCTTTTTTGCCAATATCTTTCTAACTCAAGTCACATGTTTGTTCTGCAGGGTTTTACTGTTGAGATGCAAGTTGGGAGTGTTACAGTACACAGTCGTAAGACCTGTCACAACAGTGATTGCCTTGTAAGTAAACTCAAATGTTCACTGCACTTAATATAACTCTTGTAACTCAAACAAAAGTATTTTTGCTCATTTCATTTGTATTGATGTCGGTTGTGGCTCTTTATTCTTCCACCCAGAATCTGTGAGCTGTGTGGAGTGTACGATGAAGGAAATTTCAGTTCCACAAATGCTTGGACGTACCTGGTCATCTTCAACAATATGTCACAGCTGGTAATAATGAAACCGTCTTTTTACCCCCGGACAAGGTGGTTGTGTTTTCACCTGTGTCCGTTTGCCTGTTTGTTTGTTTGTCTGTTTGTCTGTCAGCAGGATCTTGAAAAAAGTACTGATAAAATGTCCATAATACTTGGTTGAAGGTTGGGACATGGGCAAAGAAAGAATAGATCCAATTTTGTTGTTCATCTGGAAAAATGTTAACCTATTCACATGGATCTTGTTTCCCTTCATTTTTCTTGCGCCTATTCTAGTTGTTATGGGACTATATAGAACCGTACTTTAGAAGGCTTTATATAAGAAATGCGAGTAGCCTGATGTTTTGTCTTTCATCTCTTGATCTAGTTTGCCATGTACTGCCTGGTGCTGTTCTACAGAGCCCTCAGAGAGGAGCTGGGTCCAATCAAACCAGTGGGCAAATTCCTGTGTGTGAAGATGGTGGTGTTTGTCTCTTTCTGGTAATTACTTTTTTTTTTTTTAACTTATTAAAATTAAAAAATTATAATTTCTTTAAAGAAATTCAGATTTTGTGTCGGGCCGTGATGTGACGACTTTCTTTGTAAACTCTCAGGCAAGCCGTGTTCATTGCTCTGCTGGTGAAGGTGGGAATCATTTCAAAGGACCAAACATGGGAATGGAAAAGTGTGGAGGCTGTCGCTACTGGATTGCAGGTGGGCAAAATCTTGTGTAGTTGAAAAAGAGGTCACAATAATTTGTAAGGAAATAGAATAAATGAAAACTTTTTTTCCTTTCACACAAGTTGATATCCGAGTTTGGTTTTGACTTCCTAACTACAACACAACTACTGTCCTGTTTCCTTCAGGATTTCATCATATGTGTGGAGATGTTTCTGGCAGCTATTGCCCATCACTACAGTTTCTCTTACAAGCCTTACATCCAGGAGGCTGAGGAGGGCTCGTGCTTTGACTCTTTCTTGGCAATGTGGGACATATCTGATGTCAGAGCAGACATTTCTGAACAAGTCCGCAATGTTGGTAAGTGCCTTGTAGCTGATAGTGTATTTTCACAGCTTTGTAAATATATCTGGCCCTGAGGAGAATGGACAGACATTTTCTTTTGGTTTGTCATTGACAGGGAGAACAGTTATGGGTCGTCCGAGGAAGTCTTACTTCGGCGAGGCGGAGAGCGATGGCGAGCGATCTGGCTTGCTCTCGTCGGCCTCCCAAGACGCCATCACCGAGGCGTCATCCGACCCAGTGTCGCCCAACGGTCAGTACCAGGGCCTGGGGAGAACCCTCACGCCTCACTCTCGCTCGGCTCCCGCTGGGCTCAGCTCGGTCCCATGGGACGAAGGGTATGAAGCTCGACCTGAAGACACCCCGGAAGAAGACCGGGCCGACCAAAGCACAGACCCGCCTGAGGGAGATCTCATCGTGATCACTTAGCCCAATATCAGAGCTGATGTCACCAAGACTCTACCAGACATGGTTGGGCAGGACCCAATTAACGCCTTGCCACTTTCCTGCAGACATTACGTAACTGATTCAACAGCAAAGGGTACATCCGCCAAGTAGCTGTAGACGTTTGCCAGCAGAGGCAAAGCTAGATGGACCTCTCTGCCAGTGACAGCTCCGTGAATGTTCAGTGGAGTTATGGCTTAATGATTTGTAGGTAACAAGCATTTTAGCCAGTTTGCATATTATTATGCCTCATCAAGCTATGCCAGAATGGTTTTTATCCACTTTTATTGGGAAAGACTGGTTGGTCTCTTTTATCCCGTGTCCCAAAGAGCCCGGTCTGTGTTGTTGTGTTCCTTAAGGTGAGAGTCAACATGAAAACTCCTGAAGTCCCAGTGAAGCATGTATCTACGTGTCAGTACTTTCATGTTCAAATCTCAAAATGTGACAGAAATATGCAACTCGTGAAAGACAAATGTTACCCTCACATTGTGTCTGAAGACTGAAGCACATTAGGTGTACAGACCAGTCTTTCTTTCTTTAACTTAACCAGTTGAGGATGGAGAAGTTCAAGGAAAAATTCTGAATATTCTGATTTAGTATATAAGCATTATAGTGAAATTAAAGCAAGGGTTAGTAATCTTGGAAAAAGCAGGAGCAGGCTACACATACATTCCCCCCCCCGTCAAAGCTCTTAAACACATTATCGCACAACTGCTAGAAGCTAATTTTTCCACGAGTCACTCACTAACTTGCTGTGAGAGCATGTGCAGGTCCAGATGAAGTGATTGGTCGTGTTTATTATTGTCCTGCGAGGGCCACAGACACAGAGGAATTCGAAAAATAAGATAAGTAGTTCAGAAACAACCAATGCTTTTGTGAAAGTATAACGATGCTGAGCAGGTACTGGATGTTTTGACGTGAACGAAAATGATGTGACTCGTATGCTATGACCTTTGCGGTGACCAGATTATAAACACAACTAACCTGGGAGAATAATACGAAGGGCGATCACCCTCCAGTAGAAATAGTGGAATCAATGTCAAAGCACATGGAAGCTGTTTTGGAGGCTCAACACCTTACTAAGACACTTTATGTTGTTTTTGTTTTCATTGTTTGTCTGTTGTGTTTGTTTATCCCAGAGAGAACAGGTGAGAAGAGCAGAAGCACCAAGTTATTAAGATGCACAGTAGAGATTTAACTTTATCAGTGGGAAAAGATAAACTTAGGATTTGAGCTTCCTACTGGAGAAACCGTGTCCTTACTGACAGTGTGACATCATTACAGTGTCTGTATCAATACAGTGTATTTTCTATGGGTTTTATTAGATACTAGGAGTACAGTCCAAGTATTAATACAATATACATATTCAGCATGAAACTGTACAATCAAGCACATTCTAGTAAAATTCCTATCAATGCTTTAATGCACGGACAGACTTCTTGTTCTATGTGCTCATGGAACTAATCTATCCACTACATTCATCTGTTAATATGTGAAGAGGTTCTCCATCCACCTTTTAGCCTTTTATCGAACTTTGCACCTAAGCCATTGATTTTACCTATAGATTCTACTTAGCGTATCTTGTGACTTACATGGATATGTGCAGGGATATTGACATGTTTGATGTACAGTGGATATCAGGTTGATGTGTCAGTAAATACGTAAAATGTATGATATCGACATCCTGGTCCGTGTCCAGCTGAAACATGCTGCATTGCCTTATGTGAATTATTTCTTGTTTTGTCATAAAACTGTCAGGATCACAGAGGAATTTGTTCCACAGGTTAATTTGAATTCATCTTCTGTCTCGTCAATAAATCAGATTAACTACAGTTTGCTCATGTTTTCCATTTATTAAGAAAATTGCCACATTTATTGTTGCCTTTTTTTATTTATACCCACAAACATTCTTTACAAAATCAACTGAAATCAGGTGACAACTATGATATTTATATTATATACTTACAATAGTATATATAAGTATAAACTATAAATGTCCTGATACCCGGAACAATTTACAAATAAAAACAGGACTTGAACGTTCAATGTTGAACTTTCTAAATGGTTGTGACGGAGCAGCTTTGGGTCATGCAGGTTTCTACTCAATCTCAGAACAGAGACTGATAATACATTTATTTAAAAAAAAAAACACTGAAATCCTCTTGTGGTATTTAACAATACCCAGAAGTGAATGCATAGTAATTTAATGCATTTCCCTATAGCGCTTGTGACAATTATCTAAAATGAAGCTACAACCGGGTTATTACTGAGTCTGCTCATTGACTACATGTGCTGATATGGAGATGGTGCTCTTGTGAAGCTTCACAGCCAGAAGGACCCAGTCTCCAGCCTGTACCTGCAGGGGCTGCTGCAGCACAGCGGCCGCCTGCTTCCAGTGAGAGTTCTTGCTCAGGGTGCTGATGCTGATCTCCTGGTCCAGGTGGATTTGGTACCAGAAAGGAATTGCTGTTATTCTGCCGGAGGATGTAGCCTTGACCTGGACAACATGGATCAGGGCGTTAACAAGATACTAAATGGATCATGGACAAGGTCTAATTTTCAATTCCAGTCACTTCTAAGTCATTTTTAAATCAGGTTAAGAGGCGTAAGAGTGACTAAAGGTCAAACTAAAGGTTGTGATCAGTGTTAGAAACATATTTTGATGCACAAAAAAAAGAGGTACAGAATATAACTTTGAATTTCAGAAATTTCTGAAAGAGATGATATGCCCTCGTGCTTGGAAGAGTGTCTCTGACCCAAAGCTTGAACATTTATTTCTACACTGTTTCCACTAGAGCTCTTCTTCACAGGTAACATCTTTATTATACTCATTTCAATCAACCTGTTCCAACGGAGGCCTTACCTTGACTTCCCTGTTGGAGTAGTTTGCATTGGCGTCCATGAGGTCCAGAACAAAGAGCTCCACAGACTCACTGAGATGTCTGCACTCCAGAGTGGAAAAATCCAGGAACACGTGGACTGGGACCTGGAGTACATGAGACATTACAACAATGTTAGCAGGTTCTTTGCAGCAAACTAATACAAATTGGCTGATATGACCCTTTCAGACATAAAGTTTAAAATATCAAGCCTCAATTACATTTCTTTGTCAATTGTTTGCTCCTAAACATTGGTATCTCTATCCACCACGCAAATCTATATTGGTCGGGCTCTAGAAAACCATATTTGTTCTCTTAAAACTCATAGACGTATAGCTATTAAAAAAGATCAAAAAAAGGCAGAGGAACACTTGAATGTAAACAAGGTGAAGAAGCTAACTCACAATTGATGTAGGCTCACTTTCTCACAAGCCAGCTTTCATCCACATTAGCTCTTAACAGCTAGTGTCAGTGGTTAATCACTCGATGGTTGATTGATGCTGAGAAACTAATCTTGCACCTCAAACTCCGCCGAACTTGACTAAAGAGGCCGTGGCTGCGGGGCACCAGATGTAAAACGCAGAGGAAGGAATCAAAGTGGAGGCACGGAAAGGTGTCACGGTTTCCTTCACTGCAAAACAAAAGAATCTTTCCTCCTCCCTGTCACAGTTGTGTAGACCTTGGCGCCCGCGTTCTCATGTGCTTGATGTAATGTGTACTGATGGATTCAGGTAGGGATGTCTCGGGCAGAGCTGTGTGTTGTGCCTTGTGTGACAGTTGTGCCAGAAAAGGTCCCTCCACAGAGGGCTTCAAAGACGACATCTGTTAAAGCAAACGACCATCCCGCGTGGGGCCTGAGAAATTAGATCACAAACACGATCCTGGGAAAAAAATAACTAACAGACCAAATAATAAAGGAAGAGAATTCAAAGGGATTTTCTGCAGCTTCTGTAAACCAGCTGGGAAACACACATCAAACAGCAGTAAACTCGGGCCTGGACCTCGTGAATACCTTGTTCCACTCGACACAAACTGAACAAGGTAGAAAACAAAGCCACTGGAATCAGAGTCCGTCTGATCATCTCCAGTCAAATACAACCTGAGACAATTTTATTGCATCGCGCCGCGTGCCAATCATATTTAACAAACACCTCGGGCTACACATTTGCACCTAATCCACGGAATTTGAAAGTGAATGATGCAAGCGCACAAACACAGCGTAGTGTGTGTGAAGCCTGTCAATATTGACGGTTGCATCAGGAGCGTGAGATTGACGGTTGCATCAGGAACATGAGACGGAATACGAGAGACGAGCGGCCCGAGATGTTACAATGGGAAGATTTTTTCAAACTCGTGTTCTGAAGACTGGAGAAGTTTCGGCTCAACAATAACTGTGTAAGGGCTCAATGGGATTCTCTTTCAATTAAACGAGACGCCTCCAAATACAAGATCTCATTTAAAGTCACTATTTAATATTGGATTATATTTTGATACTGAAATAATAATAAAAAGTCAGACTCCAAGGTGAACAGAAGTATGAGCACTCGGTTTGTTTGGCTCTATAAGTATACTGAAATGCCTTCTACAGTCAAAGAAATCTTAAAATTGAGTTAATATTCAGATTTTTTCAATTTTAAGAAAGTCAAAACTGTGTGAATATTAACAATTTAATAGTAATATAGCAGATATAAAGTGGATAAACATTAGCCCGACTGATGCCAGTGACACCAATATATCAGCCAATTTGTCCTTTTTACACGATCTTACAATTTTAGCTTTTATTTCCCATTAACTAGGTGAATACATTTTATTTTTATTATATTTGTCAGTATTAATCAGTTCTAATGTACAAAGAAGATCAATATATGGTATATAAAGAATACATGTGACTTACGTCAATGTCACCCAACTCTGCCTTTTGAGGACTAACAAGACCAAGTTTTAAAAAAGCAGTTTTATTGGATGAAACCAGTAAACATGTTAGTTTTTTCACAGTCCTGCTTGGAAAAACCTGTTTTGCTGACCATATTTTAAAATATTATTTTTTATAAGTTATAGTTATAGCAGATGCAGTGAGTAAGGCCTCGATGTTTCATTTAGCAAACCAGCCGTCCACTAACAGGGATCTTACACATCAGTCAGTGTTGTTACTGTTTGCATGTGGATTGGCTGAACTAACAACAAAGTACCTCATGTTATCAAATATATATATCATAAATAAGTGAATGTGGATACACAGCAGCTATCTGTACGTTGGTAAACTTACAGTGAACTGGTTGATGAAAGGAGCGATGTTGAATCCCAGTGTCGCCTCCTGACCCTGGACGGCGCTCTCCAGCAGCAACATGTCCGACTCCACCAACATCCCATAGACCTTGATCCTCTGTGGGAAGATGTGTCCTCCTTCCTCCAGCAGACACCTGGTGCAGTTCATCACATGGTTAAGTGTCTTAAAATAGTATCCATAAATATACAAAACTACCATAAATTTAATAACCCAAAAACACAACCACATGTATGCCACTTCCTCTTACCTGGCCAGTGAGGCCTTCTCCATCAGCTTCTGTCGGATCAGGCCACAGGTCTCCACACAGTCCAGGATGATGGCAGTCCACAGCTTCTCCCTGGACGGCCTCTTCAGCATCCCGTGCTCGTCGTCCACGTTGTTGAGCCAGAACTCCAGATGCTTTTCTGGGATGTTGTTGGAGTGAGCCAGTCTCTTCAGCACTTCCTGTTGCTTCTTCTTCTCCACGGAGCTGTAGGCCTTCACGTGACCGTGACTGGCGGCGATGAAGGAGAGCAAGGAGAAGCCCTCCGAGACGTCCAGCACGTACAGCAGGTCACTGGAGTCTGTGGGAGGAACTGGGTCACCCTGGCCCGACTGAACACCTTGGCATTTCACCTTCAGCCGAGATATGAGTTTCCCAAACGCACTGGAAAACTTGTGGTGGTAATCCTCATTGTTCACCAGGGCCATTTCTGCACATTCCAGCATGCAGAAGTCTTTGGGGGGATCCTGGCCGGTCTGAAGGCACGCTAATGCGCTGCACAGTTCGGCTTCTGGGTTTGGGACTGAAACGGGATTCCCAGAGATCTTCGAGTCGTGACGCTTGTCCAGACGGATTTCGTGGTCGTCTCTCAACACGGCGACGCTGCAGAGCCTCAGGTAGGCGTCTCGGCAGGAGACCTCCACAATCAGCTTGTCTCCGGGTTTCAGGACAAAACCTGAGGGACAATAAAGGAAACAATTGACCAGACCGGATTTTAATGGAACAATGTAAGATGTGGGTTTTAAATCAAAGCATTTCTTGGTCCAGTAAAAAGAGAAATGCCCACAGAGGCAACTCTTCATACTGTCAAGTGCTGAAAGTTGTTGGATGTTTGGTCAGATTTATAGTTCATTTATCATTCAACTAGAGATATACATTTTTTTTTTTTGTTTATTAAATTGTTGTTGTATAACTGAACATAAAGTTTGTTTTGGGGTAAATACCTAATATCATGTATTGTATCTGCACATGCGTTGAAATATTTAAAATATCAAACCCTGGAGTTACATGGATGGAACTAAATGGCTACATCTGCTGTACAGAAGTAGAAATAATTAACAATGAAAACTCACGATAATAACAATAGTTATTCATAATTTAATATAAACACATTTGGAGTTTTGAACTGGAATGAAAGAGGAGTCCATCATAACATTTTTAGATCGTTGTAGAAATAGAGTGAGGAGGCGGAGGGGAAAAGAAAATACAGAAAGCAAAGAGGAGAGGAAGGGAGAGCAAACCCCACGGAGAAATGAGATTCAGGGGACTGGGGAGAAGGGGGGGGGGGGGCGCGCAGAAAGGATTCCTACAGGAATAACATCTGTTCATGTCTTCATGTCAGTGCGCCGCTCATCAGAGGCATTTGGGAGAAATGCATATTTATTGCCTATAAGAATTTCATGAACACTAAAGCGTGTCACAGGCGATCATGGCACACACGTCACCGCGGCCGGGAAGCGGATGTTGGTGATCACCGGGAAAGGTGGCGGCTCCCCCGACGCTGCCCGAGCCAATTAGCAGCGCGGGGGAAACGCTGCCGAGCTCTGTCTGCGGGAGGAGGCACCACGTTGCCAACTGGAACATGTCACCTCGTGTCAGCAGGTATTACGCTCACAGCTGCCTGGCTCTTATGGCATAGCAAAGAGTTGGGAGAGCTCTTTAGGAAATTTGGCAACTTTAATTTGATATAATTAAAACAATTGAAGAATGCTGAAGGCTTTCGATTCTGAGATCCCAATGATTACATCTGACTTCTGGTTTCATTCACCACATGCTTGAAATTCGTTACCTGGTCTTGGCATGTTTAAAAATGTATAAAAAAAAAAAAGTTTCATAGGTTAGATTAAACATGGTTTTTATTTTCAATGATTCACTTTTGCCATTGATTCCTGTATGTTTGTATTTCTGTTCTGTTTTTAATATGTGTATTAGTATGTTTTATATATTTGTCCCTATTTGTATTTATATTTGAAACTATTATTTCACTGTTGCCCATATTGACCAGGACTCCCTCAGTGGGACCTTCCTGTCAAATAAAATATAAATAAAAAATATGTATATTTTCTTTGGTGGTAAATTATAGCTTTTTATATATTATAGTAAGATAAATATGGTAAAGTCAATATAATCATATGGTCTATATCAATATAGTAACTACAGTAAACTATAATGTAAATAATAGCTTTATTGCCATAGTTCATAAATGCTTTAGTTTTATACTAATGTGGAAAAGGTATTTCTAATTTTTTATATATATATTATTTTAATTGGGTCTTTATTTTAAAATGCCATATTTTATCAGATTTTTAACAAGCTACATTTATATGTGCAATCGTGGTTTACAGTAAACAATTCCCAGAAAATAGTAAAAGTAGTAATGATTGGGCTACAGTATAACCTCAGAGTATCTCTGTCATTACTGACAAGTCAGGTTTAAAAGGTAAAGAATCCAAGATATGACAAACACTGCCCTCATCTGATACAACATGGAAGTGCATGACAGACGGGAGTAGAGAATACAGGCAGGCTGATATATAAACAAGCTTTGTTTTAAACTAGAATCCGACTCGCCAGAAGTTTGAAACTATAATCTGTATATATAAATATATAAATATATAAAATTATAAATGTGGTCTCTTGTGTCTCTATTGGTGTAACTTGGGGATCTTACCCGTGGTGCTGTGGAAAGGATAGATGGCCTGTTCCCAGCAGGTGTCCTCCTGAGGCCCAGTAGACAGACTGCTCTCCTCATCCAGGTGGAGCTGGAACCACACGGCCAGAGCATCCAGCTCCCCCTCCTTGATGACGGGCAGGTAGAGCTCCTGAACCTCCCTGGAGCTCAGACCCTCCAGGTCCTACAGGTCACCATCATACAACAACAACAACAACGACAACATAGCAAAGTTACAGACACATACAAAAAATCGGGTTGTTTCAGTCTTACATATTTATATAAATAATATTGAATATATATGTCCAGCCTGATCAGACCAATATGTTTTCTTTGTGTTACCCAAAGCTTACACAGTCAAATCCAACCTCACTGGCTCGTTGCAAATCACCAAAACTACATCAAAACCACAGAAAATAAATAGTAATGGGAAGGTGAGGAAAATATCAGGATCCCCCACATTCAGGAGATTAAACTTAAACTGGGTTTATTCGATTCACCAGACCTCTCTGCTAAAGGGAGTTTGCGTCACAGACTGAGGACTGTTTCACAGCTCTGTGATAAGGATTCTGTAATAAGGCTACATTTTCCTGCAAGTCCAGTCTTCACGTGAGGGAATAAATGTAAAGTATCAACAAATCGTCCGGCAGGTACCTGCCTACGAGACAAATGCAATGTTTCCAATCTGCCAGATGTGAACTGGAGTTCATAAATCAGATTGTCCTGCAGGCACCCAGCTGAATAATAAGAGGCCACTTGTTTGCAATATTTCAGGCTGTGAGGAAGTTGGTTTATTAGTTCCATGGGACTAACAGACATGTGGTCAGGACAATAAATATTTGTCTCAATATTACGTTATTCTACTTGACACCAGCCATAAAATACACACGGAATAAAGTCAAAACTTGGTTAAATTGGTAGAACACACATATACACAGAGCCCAGTCATATTTTGCTCACCTGCACATTATTGAAATCGATGTTGAAGGCTGTGAAAGGCTCTGTGAGAGATTTGTATCCTTCTGGCAGGCGGCTCAGTCTCTCTGTGGTGTATGGCTCCATGGAGTCGTCTGGCTCAGTGCTGCAGCTCACTGGACTCCGCAGCTGCCCGGCTGCAGCCATGGACAGACCTCCCACCTCTGACACACACTGTCTGTACACAGACAAACAATTTACATATGAGGTTCAGACAACTTGTACTGATGCTTCAAAAGAACTGGTCAGTAAAACACGTCGTATCTGACACAGAATACAGAGATGGAGGCCTACCTGTGATGCCGGCGGATCTCACTGCACTCGACAGCCATACCAAACACAGTGGCTCCAGCAGGGATGACCCGTCCAGTCGCAGACTGTTCCCTGAATTCATTCTCACCTCTCTTTAGGGAAAGAAATACTTGATTTTAATGATTAAGCACATTAGGCCTCTTTAATGGCACCAATGCAACAAGCATTTTAACTGAACACTGGCAGGTTTCTGGTTAGAAACTAATACAAGCACACTATTGTTTGCAGTTACTGCAGTAGCTATATGTGTTGAAAGAAATGAAATGGCACATCTGCTGGACACAGAAAGGTGAAACGACCTCTAAACCTATATGTTGTCAGAGGTAGACTATGGCCCAAATAAATACTGAACCAACATCCTGTCACAACATCTATTGCCTCTCAACGTGCCATGAATATTGGACTGAATTTCTATCGCTTAAAGGGGAAGTATTATATATACATTTATATTTACCTACTTTATAACAAATTTAACTTTGTTTAGTGGTTTAGGTGAAACCTGCACATCTTTTAAACCAGAGTACCAAGAGATATTTTGCCCAAGACCTGTCTTCAACTTGCGGGTAAATTAAATGTTTGCAAAGCAGCTTTTTACAGAGAAACTTTGAAATCTTTCTCTGTTTGAAATAATAAATTATGTATAATGATACCAAAACATTACATCGCCTGGTCCCTGGATTCTCCAAGCGCCCACCCACCACCTGTTTTTAATATATTTATTAAGCCTTACAGTGACCTTTTCAGGATCTTCATGACCATGAGAGGTCTGTGCGTCAGTGACAAAGATGCGTTTGTGCTGAAAAACTGAAGTTACCTTTGGAGGCAGCAGGAGGTGGTGCCAGGCATGAATGAGACTCTCTATGATGCCCTCTCCAAACAATCCTGCATCCACCGTCTCCGTCACCACCAAGGACACCCTGAGAGAAACAAAGCACACGAGTATATATTTCACATCAGCTCGAACGAAGAAGCAGATGCGGAGTCTGTGAGATCAAATCCACACTGCACCTGTGGGGGATGTCCTTTGGCACTTCCATCTCCAGAGATTTCATGTGAAGGATCTTGATGCTGCCTTCCATTCCATTGGCCGTCACCACCTCACAGGCCAGTTCGTACATCGTCTTCGACAGCTCGCAGGCGTACACCTCGGCAGCCCCGGCCTTCTTAGCACACATACTTTACAGAGAGGACAGGAAATCAGTACAAGAACATATGTACGTTAAAACACAGGTTGAATTCTAGCTGTAGCAAAAAAGAATTGAAGATTCAAGCTCTAACTTTTAAATAAAAGTCACGACAAAACCTAAAAACCCAAAAGTTTCCAAATTCTCGTAGAACATTTCTCACCCGAGGATCCCAGTGCCAGTGCCTATGTCGAGCACAGTGTGGCAGCCGCTCTGAACCGCCTTCTGAATGGCTTGCTGGTATTTCTGGTTCCTCCTGTGGTCGTTGAGCATTAAGAAATGCCAGCGCTCCACCAGCCAGTTGGCCACACGGTAGAAGTTCTCCCGGGCTTCTTGGTAATCCGGTCTCAGCTTTAGGGCTTTGTGGAAGTGACCTGCAGCTTCGTCTCTAAATCCCATCCTGGATGATCAAAGAGGAGCCAAAACAAAGACAAAAACCCACGAGCAGATGCTTTATCTTACTAATGTCAAAACTGAATTACGCCCTGGAATTACAAGTAGTGTTGAGGTGTTGGGAAAAACGTGCAAACATGAACGTTCCCCACAGTGCAGGAGCCCACCTGAACAGCTGTTCACCCATGCTGTTGAGGATGACCTCATCCGCAGGGAAAAGCTCCAGTGCTTGTTCGTAACAGTCAAAAAGTTCCTGGATACGTCCTACAGAGTCCAGCTCCTCTGCCCATTTGAACAGAGTGAACCTGAAGGACTCCTGGAAGAGAGATGTCACATAAGTTTTAGTTACGCAGTTAAAATCCGAACACTCTTAAATCACCATGAGCTATATTCACTACATTATGTGTTCAAATGTATCCACTATATCATCCCCTTAAATCGATAAAAGTACACTCTGGCAATCCCACAATGCAATTCTTTGCATTTTACATAATATAAAATGATCATTAATTGACTCAACATCTATAACTAGGGATGAAAAATCATGATTGTGAATTACTTATATTAGTATTAGCGAAAGCAGTGAAGGAAAGAACAAGCGATCGCACACACAGCAAACGACTGTACGATTGTGGTTTTGTGTTATCAGTGCAGTGATTGTGCACACAGACTGGACTTGTGAGTAAAGCAAACAGTCATCACCTTTGCAATGTCCTTAAACAAGGGTGCAAGGTTGAGGACCAGGAGGTAGTGAACAAACGCCGTTCCATAGTCCTGGTTGAACAGGCACTGCTGGGCACTTTCTAGGGAACTCGAGACCAGCTCGTTCCTGGCTGGGTCCTCTCTGCGGCGCCTCCTGGTCCTCCTGCTGTGCCTCGGCCTTGCACTGGCATTAGGCATCCCTAGAGAAAATACAAACAACGAGTAAAGCTTGAGACGCCTTATAAGAGCCAGGACTTAAAGTTTCTAAACGGAGCTTTAGCAACTAGTCAGGCCGAAAAACCTGCAAGTCTGAGTTCTTCCTAAGCAAAACCTCCAAAAAATTTAAAGTCCCAGCTTCTCAATTAGGTGATTTCTCTGCTTTTTCTTGGCTTAACATTATGGGAAATTTTACAAGATATCATGAGACTCTTTTTTTTTTCAGACTAAACTATTTATTGACAGAGAAAATAGTCCAAAGAGTTATTGGATAAGAAAATGATAATTAGCCACAGCCCTCGTTCCATTAAAAACATTGTACTGTTCAGCTCATAACCATGAAAGGTAGTTTCTTCTGGGAGGAAAAAAAAATATAACAAAAACAGATGAAGAGTAAGAAAATAAAATACAGTAATCCGTTCACGAATAATATTTGTTTTTCAAATTGTGAGATATGGGGACAAACCTTGTATTTCAACAGATACAAAACGTTTACATAAGAAGTAACAATTATAAGATATGAGGTCAGAATTATAAAAGTAAAATTATGGATTTTATTAGTAAAAGTTATGGGATGACTTGACTTAATTAATTATTATCACTGACATTCCCAATAATTATCACAGTTATGTTTTTCGGCTAATGTCCTAACTTTTCAAAGTCATAATAATTCTAAAAAATAACATCAACATGAAGAGTTAACCTTACCAAGCCAGTTAAAAAAAGTTAATTAAAAAACAAATCAAATCACAACAGACCGACTGAGAGCTGCTTGTCTCTTCACAGACACGACTTGCATTAGGACTTACTGTGAGAGGTGTCAGATCACCGGCTGCAGACTGCGGAGAAAGACACGTTCGTTTCTATTTCATCTATTTGCGTGTTTATCCCGCGAACACACACACAGACGTCAACGTTGCGCTTCAGCCGTTAGCATCGCACCGAGCGGTTCTTCCTCCAGCAGCAGGATGCTAACAGTTAGCTCACATGGTAATAAAAACAACAGAGACAAAGCAGCGATAACTCAGCCGCGTGTCACGAAACCGACATATCTGATTTGTATCCCTGTTGCATCTACACGCTGGTTGTTTGAAAACAACCACAATCACATCTCTGCTGAGGATGAAGATGCAGCTACCGTTCAACCAGAGGCGAGTCCGTGCGATTAAGCCTTCCGATACGAATATGGACCGAGCGATATGGTTCCGCCCCCCCGGGTCGTGAGGATACATTGATCTACAGGTGACCACGTTGTAAATTGAGAAATGTCACATTAAAGGTATTTGACTGATGTTGTCTGATCTCTAAATATAAAGGTGTTTATCAGAATATCTGGTGGAAACAATATAATTGATTTACACTACAGTATCTATGTTAAATCTCTCTTTAAATAGATTTGCATGATCTCCTGATGTGAAATAATATATTTCAAATTCCATTCACTGAGCTGAACCTGAAACTGTGGCCAACACTAAATGATATATGACAAAACCTTATAATGTATATTGTATGTAATTACAACAATAAGCAGAAAAAAATAAATAAAAATAACATAATAATCTATCACAGTGAAATAGTACTTTATGTGAAATACTGCTGTCACACAATATTTATTATGTGTTAACTCAATAAAGAAACATGACCCTTAGTGATCCAGTGGCTCTTTTTTTTATTATATAATTTTGAATCAACTTTCACCACAAATAAACTTTTCATGTTGGATTAACAAACCTGTATGTATATAAACTCACAGATTTACAAAATAAAATGATATTCAACAACAATGAAGAGTCTATTCATCAGATTTTGGCCACAGTGAGAACAAGGTCGTAACTTTACGAGAATTTGTGTCAGCAGCTATGACATCATACAAGACCTGGACTTTTATTTTGAAGGAGCAGTGTCTGTTTCCGTCTGTGGATTTATTTCTTCAGTTTTGTGTTTCTCAGGTTTGACAAAGAGCAAAGTTGATCTGAGTTTTGCTGAATCGCGTGGATCTCAGTTTAATTCACAAACTGCATCAAAGTAAAAGTGTCCTCCTCTGAGGGAGCTAAAGAAGCAATAAGGCACAATCAAAGAGTACAAGAGCTCAACATAGTTCACTGCCCCACCTTCAGACAGGAAGAGAACACCCATCTGCCCACAGTATCTCTTTTCTTAATGTCAACAGAAACATGGCATACAAGTGAAATCAAATTGATGGTTGTTTTTTTAAGATACTGATTTTAAAGCCTAACAACTATCTGTGTTGATCTTAATGAGACTGTCCAACAGAATATAACTGTGAGCAGAACTACTGTAGTTTACTGTATACTGTATTATACTGTATTTTGTACTCCTCTGTATCTGATGATCATATGGTGCATATGATTATCCGTATAATTCATCGGTAAACGTTATTGTTTAGTGACTGACCTTCTGAGGTTGAACTTTTTCAGCTCTGAATTAATTAATTTATTTCAGGTATGTGCGAGTCAGCGGTGATTGGAGTTCCATTATTCATAATAAGAAAAGAAAAAGATAACACAAATAATAATATATGAATTTATATAATAATGATGGGATTTCTTCACTGGGATTCATCCTCATGATCATGATGATTGTTAAAGCTTTAAATGTCATGTATTAAAACTGGCCTTTGTCGCACATTGTGTATTGTACTGATTGAAACTTATATTATGTTTCTTCTGTTGTATTTTATGTCGCTGTCTTACTGCTGTATATGTGTATTGTTTATTCATCATGTGAAGCAATTTGTTCTGTGAAAGGTGTTTTAAACTTACCTATCTCTCCACCCAACAGTAAGAGTGGAAAAAAACGTCATTAGTATTGTTAATAATATTATGTGCTGCTGTTGTGTGCATCCTTGCATTGATGATATATTTTGTCCATATGATTTCAACAGCTGTTTTGAGTTTCTTATGTCTAAATATGCGAGTGATTAAGTCATTCACAGATAGCAGGGAAATTATGAAAATATTCAGAAATACTGAATGATAATAATACACATAATCATAACAATAAATAAAAACATTGCACAAATTATGACGTAGTTTCCAATATGGACAAGTGCAAGCCATGTGTTTTTAACCAGCAATGTTTCCCATTTTATGCGCTGCTGTGGAATGTTATAATTTTACTTTTGGGTTAAAAGACTTAAAAGAAACATAATCACAAGGACACAACGGGCTGATCTTGTTTTTTGAAATTATGGAAAAAAACTCTATTTATTTTTAATCCAGTTGGTAAGTTGTGATAACTAACTAACTAACTAGCTAACTTATTAAGTGTTTGACAAACAAATAAACAAACAAAATACAAACAACAAGCAAACTAACTCTTTGTTTAATTTAAGAAAGAAAGAAGAAACCAACTAACTTACCAACTTACTAGCTATTTGTTTTCTTAAGAAAGAAACCAACTCAATAAACAAACAAAAAAACAAACAACAAACTAACTAACTCTTTGTTTAATTTAAGAAATAACTAACTTACTAGCTATTTGATTTCTCAAGAAACAAACAAACAAACTTACTAACTTTTTGTCTAATTTAACAAACAAACTTACAAAGGACAATACAATAACAAATTACTATGTGTTAAATTTATGAAACAACTCACAAACTATCTATCAAACTCCCTCACGTGATTATACATTGGCTGCTCTAACCAATAAGAGGTATTGATATAAGTTCCGACGTGGAGCTGCCTGGAGGCGCAGCTGAGCGAAGCAGGAAGTGGAGTGGAGGGAACGCTCTCTGATCTGACTTTGCAACTCTTGGTCAGAAGTTGTGCTACACGCACGCAGATGTCAGCGGAGTTTCTCCATCTGTCAGTCCAGGAGCTGGAGGGAGTTTGATGGGGGACAGTGCCACTGGACACGGGAGCCATGATATTCTGACGACCCCCCCGTCAACCGACCTCCGGTGAACACTTCCCCCGACGCCGGGAAGCCGCCACCTTGGCCCCGTTATACCTGTTAGCCGCTTTTCCACTGACAACCACCGGGAACAACACCCACTCCGCCCCGGGAGAACCCACCATGCTAACCTCGGCTAGCCGCTGCTACCACACCTCGCTATGTGGTCAGTGTTAGACTTTAAACCAGCAGCGTCGAGCGCGGGAATCTCCTCGTAACTAACACTTTGATTTATCAGTTCTTAAAACCAGTTTGTTTAAAAGTTAGCGGCGGTTTAGTTTCCCTCCCCGCGGCGCCTGAGAGCGAGTGAGTCGTTGCTTTTGAAAAATGGGACTACACCCGCTGGAGTTCAGCGAGTGCTACCTGGACAGCCCCGGCTTCAGGGACAAAATCAAGGTCCATGAGGCGGAGCTGGACAAAACCAACAGGTTCATCAAGGAGCTGTACAAGGATGGAAAGAGCCTCATCAATGCCACGAAGCGTAAGTGATCCTGCGAGGGGGGGTTCTACTGGGATTCAGGCTCTGGAGTCAGTGCACTTGTCCTGGGACACACAGTCTGGAGGTTTTGTCCCGACGTTGCAACATCTCGTTCCCGCAGATTTCCTCTGGTTGGTTCTCTGTTAAGATGAGTGAGAATTAGATCCTGAGGAAACTGTCATGCTTTTATTGTGTTGTTGTAATCAGGAAGGTCCCATAGAGATCCAGATTGACAGCAAAGAAGTAACATTAAAAGTAAAATAAAAAGCTACGAATATCAATCCAAGCAGGGACATAAATATCAACACACACACACACACACACACACTACAACACAGAAAACACATTGAAATCACATGACATGTTGCAAATGTGATTACTGGGTTTCAAAGTCTCTTCATTGAGACATTATCAGAAAGACAAAAACAGTTGTTTCACATGATCCCTCAAACACAAAACAAATACAAGGATTAGAACTACAATAATACAGAGAAAGTATCTGATTAGAAGTTACATATATAAGTATTACCAGGGATGCATGGAGGACATATTTTAGCTGATAAATCCTTACTCAACGGCATTATATGAATTACAATACATTCAAAAAGCACTTGTGGAAGTCAATGCTCTATGAAAGATCATTACAAAGGCTTTTACGTGGACAGTTATTTTATTTTGAAACTCCCACAGTGAGTATGAATGTGTCTCTGCATTATTTCAATAATCCTGCTCGCAATTTGCTCAAAGTCACACACCTCGGCCGGGTTAAAGCGATTAGATTGTTATCACTTTGAACTCTAGTCCTGTGGGCTGGGCTTGTTTGTAAGGTGGCACACACAAACACACACTCACACATGCCAAAACACACACACACACACAGACACACACTCACAGACACACGATGCTTTCACTATGCCCCTCGTTGGAAAATCCCCCCGAGGAAACCCCTAGAACTCAGGGTAATAATATTCAGGCAACATGAAAACTGCACATCATCTCAGTCGTGTGTGACTAGTGAAAATTGTGTAATTACTTATACAGTTGTATAGTGTGTGTGTTGTATTGTTGCCATGCAGGCCTCAGGCGTGCTTGCTGCTCAGGATTGTCACTCAGCATGTTTTTTCTACTCTAAAACCTTAAGTCAGGATTATTTTATCACATGTCTGTTTCCATGCTGCTAGTCAGTCACATATGTGCTGGTGTGTGTCTGTCATTTGTTGCCTTCAGCACAACCTGAGGTCTTCAAGGCAGGGATTCAGCAAGGTGCAGTCAGAAATGTACTCAGCTTGTTTGTGTTGAATGGCTGTTATCTGACATATTGAAATCTGTGAAATTATATTATCATTCATTATTGTGCCGCAATGATGAATCAAGGGAGAAGCGATATAAACATTCTTCGGTTTCGGTTTCTAAAATGATCTTATCACCTACCCTTTCTGTTTTTGTTTTTTTTACAGTCGAGTAAAGTCCAGTAATCTGGAGAAGGACTGACGATGATAACAATCGCTCGTTGCAGCACTGATGTTTGGCTGTAATGATTTTGAATAAATTGCACTATTTAAGTTATTACATTTTTTTTGTTTACTCAATAGTCTGATGTGATTCACAGCAGCGAAACTCATGTCATCTGAAAATATCTAAAGTAGTGAAGATTATTTGATGATTTAAAAAAGGATTGATTCCCAGGTCTGTGTGTTTTATATTACATTGCCATGTTAAGCTTTGTTTTCAGTCTCTTTAAACAAGCAGCAGATGTTTCATGATTTGGCTCAAAGTATTCACCTGACCCAGGGTCAGAAGGTCATGAAGAGATTTGAACCCAGGATTCAACCTGTTCCCTGCACAAGAGACAAGCTCGCTGCCTCAATTCAGTTATGTTTTCAACAGAGGATGAACTTCTCTCAGCCCTTCTGAGCATTCAGTGTTGTTCTCAGCTGAACTGAGTGCGACCATGCAAACCTGCTGTTCTGGTTCACACTGTCCCCTTGTTACACTACATTGTTGCACTGTGCTGTTATTTGCATACTTTTGGTCGTTAGTTTGAGCAGGCCTCGCCATTTTCCTGTGACGTCTGAACGTGGTCATTCTTCAGCCAAGACTGCAGCTGATTGTCCATGTTTCTTTATCGCACATCTTGATAAAGCCGAGATCTACTAATGTGGGGGGAAATACCCGAGGAGGGGGCACTTGTTTTTATTAAAAGTGATTTCATGTGTTAAAAATCCTTTTTTGAACTCATAGTTAAACACACAGTACTCGAATGTACTTTGAATGTTCATTACTTTGTTTTATGTAGAACTGAAATGATAAAGAGAAACCTTTAAACAAGCAATTTTAATAATCACATATCAGTAACTGTATTTTTCATGTACAAATAGTGAAGCAATGCTGGAATCGTCTGTGATTCCAGGCTTTAAAATGAAAGGAATCTTCTGTCATTCATCATTGTACATTATTGGGCTTGTGGAGGCTATATATTTTTTTTATATATTTTATATTTAATTATGAAAACAATCACATATCACAGGCCTGACTTAGGGAGTAACAC
Organism: Platichthys flesus; assembly: GCF_949316205.1. Taxonomy (NCBI): domain Eukaryota; kingdom Metazoa; phylum Chordata; class Actinopteri; order Pleuronectiformes; family Pleuronectidae; genus Platichthys; species Platichthys flesus. The sequence goes on from NC_084949.1 coordinate 21,264,169, forward strand.
ATATCGGAAATCTAGCCTGATAATCCCCATGCGATTTGTGCAATAGCCCCTCTCATGAGAATATGACAAGGAATAGGGAACCCCTGGTCAAACACTTCCGCTGAGAGTATTGCAAACTCTGTTGAAATGTCCGGCAATGACTGACACGTTTTCCCTACTGACGTTAATGAAACGCCTGTTTTGGTCAGTCTTTGCTGCAGCCCTCCACAGACACACGCCACCCTTGACGTGTCTGTTCCCTTTCCCTTACCGTCCTCAAACGACATGTTTTTCACGTGGGCACAGTAATAAGAAGCTGCTCACTCGTCCTCAGCAATATATCGAAATTATATTTACAGTGGCATGACTGTTAAAAATACTACATTGCTGTTTACAAAGGGTGTTACCTATTCATATTTAATTTAGAGCAGAGCTAATTTAGCTGAGGCGATCTGAGCAGCTGTCAACTCTAAATCTGTAAATGATAAAACATAGATAGAGCTTTCCTATTGTTATTTCAACCCTAACCCCTAACTGAAAATGCTCTATTTTTAGTTGCAGAACTTTCAGCCCGGTAATGTAATATAAAATTGAATGGCCTTATAGGGATTGGAGTCTATTTGCAAATAATTGCATTTCTTACAGAAAGATCATGACGCACAAAATAACCCTTCAAACGTACACAGGATATTCACCATCTTATAAAGATTGTCAGAATCCCTCCTGTTTACAAGTGAAAAATAACGAATTCAAGAGTTCACGCTGAAGAGGGTTTACTCGAAGTTTGACCTCATGATGATCTCATGTGGTGTGAGGACAGCTGTTGATCCCCAACTCCCGGTCCGTCCTCTCAGCAACTCCCTCCACTCCTACGACTGGGAGGATGTCCCTCTACGGAAAGTCCTTGGTTTCGGAGAGGAAACTTTCAAAAGCGGGGCCCTGGGCCAGAGAGCCATGACATGGAAGCGCTCACCAGCAGAGCAACATGCAGATGTGCTTCTGTTTCAGAGGGCTTCCTCCACAGGAACCGTGTCCTGTCTGTACCCTCTCTACCACCCCTGTTGTCCTGAGCAAACATAGCCATGTCTTCGTATGTGATCTGGTTATTACCTGTCAGTCAGATTTTGGTTTATCCGTGTTGATACCATGCGTCTGTTATTACTTCAGTCCCCGGAAAATGTGAGATTGGACAGAGATTCACTGGGGTCACTCGCAGTCACACACACACACAGGTGGACAGTTTTGTGTAGATCTTGTCTTCACTTTCAGTTGCACTTTGAGAACTCCGGCCACTTGAAGGTCTTTGTCTCATTGGCAGACAGGTTTAAGAGTAGTCTGGCATGGTGTGCTTTGGCTCACCGCTGCACTCTGTAATCACATTACGGATTCTGCCAAAGAGCCACATCCACAATCTTTCATTAAAATCGCATTAGCGAAAGACGTGAAGTCATGTGGGAAGAACGCCTTTTCATGTCTCTCTCCAGAAAGAACAAGGCCCACTGTAAAAGTGAAACTGGCTTATTGCCTGATGGTAGTGCTATTGGGGCCTTGCGGTGCAGGCAGAGGTAGAGAACCATTCAAAACATTGTATTCTAACTGTACGTAAGTAATATACAGATTTCTTTCACTGTTGCTTCACCCTCCAGATTTGTTATGAGAAACCAGGAAGTCATGAATGAAGTAATGCTTTGTGGGCAGGGAGCAGAGCGGGGTGAGAAGTTGTGGGAGGGGATGGGTAGGCAGGCGGTGGCGAGGGCAAAGGTGGGAGCAGAGCGTGGAGCAGGGATCCAGACTGGAAAAGATGGGAGAGTGGAACAGGAAGGACTGTGGAAAGGCACGGCATGTAAACCCTGGCCGCCCTGTGAGGGGCCTGGACCAGGCAACTTCTGACCTAAGTGGCACATTTGATGAGACTGTAGAAATCATAACAAACAACACTGCGAGAGCTGCCAATGAATACACTGTGGACATCTTCAGCAGCTGAACCTTGACACTTACATACCTTTTCTGGCTCGTTTAGGGGAAAACCTTTTTGCAGCAGCTAGGACATGCAATGTGACGTTTCCTGCCTTTAGGGCCACAGCATGTGAAAACAAGTTCAGGATTTTGACGTTTAAAATATGATATGTAACAACTCTTTAATTAAATGGCTAAAAACAACACCTATAGTTCTTCTGTTATTGTTTTGTTTAAAAGACCCCCTAGTGGCTAAAACTGTATTGTAAGTTTAATCATGGTAGGTACACATTTTTAAGTATGCAAAGAGCAGCTTCACTCCCAGATGTGTTTTGCCAGAAGCACTAGTGAGATGCCTGTAGGTACAGGCTCATTGTTTGGCCATCATCGGTCCTGTGTGTGTCTCAAAACATACCGAAGTCACAGCGGTACGAAGGGTGGGCGATAAAAATGTGTGGGCTCTGCACCAAGTTTACAAGCCTGGCTCTCGGTACCATGGTTCGTGCCTTGAGGTTTGTAAACCGTGTCCAAATGTGATGGTTTGCTGTTGTTATTAAATCAAACACCTGTTGGTTGCTTGGAGAATTGCTCTCCAACAAAAGCCTTTTGAAACCTCGCAACTTTTCTTCTACGCTTTCACATTTCATACTTTCAACAAATAGAATAAAATAGTCATTCTTCAGATGTGTCTGTAAATAGTATAATCCTTATTCACTGTCCTAATTATGACCTATACTGCAGTTAACAAAACTTTGTTTCTGCCGTGATCTGTGGTGCTGCCCAGTTGCTAGTGCCCTGCTATTCTGTAACCTCCCATCTCTCATCTTTGTTTTTCTTCGATCTTTGTTTTCCTTCCCACCTCTTCTGAACAGGGGCACTCGTGTTTGTGCCACACAGCTCTGCGTTTTCCTTTGCTGGCCTGTTAGATCAGATACTGTGGACGTGAGGTGAGGATTGTATGACTCATGCTCAGAATCCAGTGGACTGGGATCTCTGGCTTTCTGCTGAGAAACTAGCCAAGTTTGACAGTTCCCAGGTTTGCTCTGAAATGCCTTTCTTTAAAAGGCAAAAAGCAGGAGAAGCCTTGAACCCGTGTGTGCCGTGCTGGTGGGTGTGTGGTTTTCCTAGTTTGTGACAGTTCCTTCCTCTTGGACATCAGCTATCATTTCAATCTGCTGTGCAGACCTCTCATCCGACACTTTTGTTTATTGCTCGACTGATTGCATCCATTTGATCTATGCTGCTTAAACTTCAATTGACACAGCACAGGAACACAAATGCTGCCGCTGTGTTTTTTCCTTCCTCTGAATGTTGTCTGACATTGATTAACGCTGGAGCTTCGTGTAACTGGATCACATTCATTCTTCATGATTTATGTAATGAAGTCCACACAGCTTGGACCCATATATTCTCATATTAGCTGTCCACCCTGCAGTGAGTTGAACATGCACACAGGCCTTGTAATCAGATTGGGGATGGGTGTGATTTGTGCACCAGGCTCACATGTGGCTCTAATAAAGAGACTGCAAATCTATCAGTTGACATCACTGTTCATGGAGTACACATTAGTGTTCACAGTGACCAGGGCCGTAGCAAAATAAAGTATATGTTTAACATACTGCTAGTTAAATACTCCACACCCATACCCCCCCCCCCCCCCCCCTGAAATAACATCTCAAATGAATGTAAAGAAAAATACTCATATGGAATATCAGACAGATTTGTGTCACAAACATATCAGCTTGTCCGTATCCTTTACAATACATGACATTAGATGCTGACTCAAGCTTATGTTACACACACTACACTATGGTGTGTTGAGGCTCTGTCAAGGTGTGTCAAGGTTCAGTGTTATGTTGTCAAAACATGTTTTTTTACTATCTGTGGGAGAGCTGAACTTTCCACTCTACATCCATGTTTATTTAGTTTTAATGTGAGTTCTGCAGTTGACCAAGCCGGACTCCATGAGGGTTTATTGATTACCCAACAGACATAGAGGAGTCTGGATTAGGCTCTAACCTGTCTTTTCTGTGTTTGACTAAATATTATAAATTACAAAATTACTGTAACACTACTATTACTATTAACAAATATAGATAATGACACAACCTCACAATGGAGCTTCAATATTATGTGCAGGTGGGGAAAAAGGTCAAATTAAATAAATGTGCTGCTAACGAAGCCAAACCAAAGCAGAGAGTAGCAGACATGAAGAATAGAGGGAATACTGTGAATGGAAAAAAAAAGTACAACCTGTAAAACTGCTTCTCTATAAAAGGGTTCAAAATGGGATTTGAAAATAACGCCAGGCATCTTAACCACATTCCTCTGGCATATTGTTCAAAGCGTAGAGGCTCTTCAGATAATGGCTCAATAGTTCACTGATTATGAAACTGTATTTACGTTTGAAAGGCCTAACACTGGTTTTAAGGAGGTTTGCGATACTGGACTGGACTGGATTCTATTCTAACTGTATGTGCTGCTTAGTTTTCCTGTAGATTTACAGTCACTGCACAGAAACTGGCTATCTTAAGTACACAAGTGTTTGCGACCAAAATAATGGCCCGACAAGCTTATATTTGCCATACCTTTATTTTGGAAATGTAGCCCGCACTCACACAGTTCATCAGGTTGTGTTGACATCAGTCAGAAGTCACCTCTGTGTCGGAAAGAAACAATGCTATTGTTTGTTCTAGCTTCTTAATGTTGCTTGTGCAGTGGTGTATTCAGTGTCCAAAGAAAAGACAAACATAGAACCTCTCTAGTCTTGATTAATGGGCTGAAGTTTGGCCTCCGCAGTGTATTCAAGAACCAAGAAAATGTGTAATACGCTAGAGACGACTTTTTATGTTCTTACGTACATGTCTTGTGTTGTTTAACAATGACCTCATCCACAAGTAAAATACCATTTCCTCCAGCTGCTATTTAAAGGCCTTCTCAAAGAACAAACATTTATAAATACTGCAATACTTAAGCTGCCCCATTGTGTGGTGTCAATCCCTTCGCTTCCTGTAGTTCAGTAACTCAGACCAATTGGCCAAAGGGGTCGATGGCAGGTGTTTAGTTTGAGCCATATTTTCTTTGTACACCTTGGCATTGTAGCGATGTAAGATTGAGCTGAGGAGCAACCAAGCAGTGGAGTTCAAACTGTTTGAAATAAACACTTGAGGCAGAAGCTTATACTCATGCAGGCTCAGGCAGACGTTGTCCAACCCCCCTCACGTGTTTAGTTTTTTTACCCCTGCTGATTTAATCCATAGTAAGTGAACACATACACACAAGCTGCCCAGAGAACATGGAGGTGGTGCGTACACAGAAGCATAACCACGAGTAGACCATCACAGTAAAAATAACTGATGTTAAAAGGTGAAACTGCTGAATTGTTTTTCTAATATTTTATTATAACCTGTGCAATAAGAGTGTGCTGTATTTAGTTTAGCTAATTGCATTTTGAACATCAGCCTCTTTCATTTCAGGAATATTTGGAGACTTCTGCTGACTCATCAATAGCAAAAACCTATTTTGAAGGTCATGGATACTGTAGCCTTGAGGACTGAGAAGCATATCACGTTACTGCAACATCTTTAAATCCTGTTAGTGATCTTTGCCGCATATCTCCCCTCTTTCTCCCACAGTCTTTCTTCTTAGGCTGCAGCCATTCTCAATGCTATAAACCATGCGTGTATTCCCCACTGTGTAAAAGCTGCTCTCCCTTGAAGCTAGTCGTCTTGTAGCAGCTTCAGATGCTCAGTGCAGGCCTCTACTCAGTAGTGAGCTCAGTTGATATTTTCCTATCGAGTCGCAGCTATCTGCCCAAGCTGATGACACTGCTCCTCAGTACACTGCTTATAGCTGCAGTCTATAAATAACCACGCGGCTGCATTCTGTAATGTTTCCCTAAGGGACGGTCATAGGTCAGAGATCCGACCTTAGGGAATCTCCTCACTGTTTGGAAAGGGATTTGGTTTGCTGTGTTTTCTATCTGATCTGTAGGGGTACTGGCAATCTGAATTTGTGTTGCAAGATAAATTATTTATGTAAAAGCATATTCTAAAATTCTATTGTTTGTATAGCCAATATTCACAAATCACAGTTTGTCTCAGGGGCTTAACAATGTGCTCAGTTCTTAACCCTCAACAAGAGCACAAAAAAAACTTTTAACAGGGCAAAAAACCTCCAGAGAGAGTCACATGTGAAGGATCCATCTCCCAGGACGAACAGAAGTGCAATAGATCATCCTTTAAAAATACAGAAATAATGGTTCACTTGTGTGACCTTACGATCAACCTTTCTTTCTGCTCCTCTTCAGTATTTGAATTATGCCTTGTTTGCATTATACTGTTTATTTTCTCTCTCCTTGTTAAAGCCACGCATTTTTTTTTTTTTTCCTCACCTCTAAATTGGGACCTGCCCTCTTGGCAGACAGGGGTTTGATGTGCAGCAGGATGTATCAGGCTGCAGACAAACAGGATGTTAACAGTGTGGTTAAGTGTGTGCGATGCGGTAGAACTAGTTTTTAAGACCGACATATGTTGTTGATTTTTTTTTTTAACAAATCGTTCCTTTGGACGGTTTAACAAAAGTTGAATTGTATAGAAGTCTCAAAGGTTTTTCTTGTTATTCTTCCTCCTTTTGAATTCATTCATTGTATATTTTAAAATGTTCTTTCAGAGCTTGGGATGGCACAGAGAAAGTTTGCCCAGTGCCTGGGAGAGTTTCAGTTTGAGTACATCGGAGATGCAAAGACAGACGATGAGAAATGTATTGGTAAGTGTGGTTTGTGCCTCCCTGCATGATGGAAACTAACCACTACTTTTGTTACCACTAAACAGGCATGCACCATAGATGTTTGTTTATGGTTCTTTCTCCACCAGCTAATTACAACCAGTTTTTTGGTTTGCACCAATGGTGGGAACAACTGATAATCATAATATCTTTGTGTGTGTCTGTGTGTGAGAGAGGGTTAGAGAGTGACTTAATTTAATTCATTCCTGTTCTTTCTTTCAGATGAGTCTTTGCAAGAGTTCTCCGTATTCCTTAAGAACCTAGAAGACCAAAGAGAGCTGATGGTGAGAACAACCAGTCAGAACCTGCTTGAAAGTCAAGGAAAATACCTGAGTGTGTGTGACTGTGTTTGTGTCTGTGTGTCTGTCTGTGTGTGTGTTTGTCTTTGTGTGGTGTATTGCGCTCAAATTGTTTAACTTTACTATGCTTGTAACCTCCTTACTTCCAGTCCATACCTATTGCTGCCCATATTTGGTACTTGTATCTATAAATGTCTGACTCCGTCATCCACCCGGGATCCAGGCAGACACTCGTAATGTAATTTTCTCCACCGTACATTACATTACAGTACAGCCACAGCTTCCAGTGTATTACTGTTACTGGTTTCTGAATCGTTAGCTCCCCTTGTACCTGTCTAAGGGTCACTGTCGCAGCAACTGCCTGGGAGTGGCCACCGAGAGGACAGGAGTGCATAGCTACGTTATTACACCCAAGCTTTAAATACCTAGACAGATTGCATAAGCTACTGCCTACTACTATCAGCTCATTCAGCCACACACCTAGCTTCTGTAGTTAAAGTTGCTCATCTATAAACCACAAACCCCACATGCAGAATGTGACTATAAAGGAAGTAACAATCTATTTCAAGGACAGTGATTGCGTTTTAAAAACTGCTAACCGAAGTGTTAGAGTGTCACACTATGAAATAAAGTGGGACAGTATTGAGCACAGTCTCGTCCTCGGAAATATATCTGATACATTTCTTTCACTCGCACAGGGATGCACATCTTCATGTGTGTGTGTGTGTGTGACTTTCTTATAAACAGCAGTTGCCATGTAATATCTGTCTGTAGTGTCTGAGGTTAGGGAGTGGACACCAGTGGATGACTGTTTTAGTGCTAGTCTCAGACCATAATATTAAACATGCTGCTCAGCATACTGGGATGACATCACAGTGCAAAGTAAGGAGAAGCAGGGTGGGCATGCAGGTTCAGACATGTCCTGCACTCGGCGTTGCAGCAACACAGCAGGATTGGATTGACTTGACTTTACTATTAATGTGTTGTTGAAACAATAAGATACTGTAAGTTAAATCGTTGTTTAATTTTGTATTTAAACTCTTCATTAGTCCAAAGGCAGCAGCTCCAGAGGTAAAGAAACTGAATGTTGCTGCTGCCCTTCAATGTAAACAATAAATGCTTATGTCAGGAAATGCTGTGTCATGAAATATTAATGGGATTCATCACTGAGTTGAGCCATTATTATATTATATGTTATGGCTTCTGTTTCTGCCTAGATGAGAAACATCACAGAAACGTTAATGAAACCCCTGGAGAAGTTTAGGAAAGACCATCTCGGTGTAGTAAGGGTAATGTATGATGGTTTATTTCCTCTACCCAATAGCATTTAGCTTATCTGGTTTAATTTAATGGTTGTAAAAAATTACACATTTTACAGATAGCTGCTAATAGAAAAATATATTATTCTAAGTTCTGAGGCTAGACTACTTCTTATCAAATATGTTTTTGTTCTTGTGTGCCTCTGCTTCACTCCACTTCACTCTCTCAAGGCGGAAAGAAAGAAGTACGAGAAAGAGACAGAGAAATACTACAGCTCTCTGGAGAAGCTTCTGAACATGTCGGCGAGGAAGAAGGAGCCACAGCTACAAGAGGTATTTATCCTCGTCTGAACTCTTGACAGTTATCTACAGCTGTGACTGCAGAAATGATAGAAACAGATATTTTTTGTTTGATATGAGAATCCCAGTTCTGGGGTTTCTCGTCTGTGCCACGGGGAAGAGCCTCACTGCAAAGCCTCTTGGACCATGCGAGTTTCCACTGACGTGCCTTGCAGCAACTGTTTTCCTGGCCTGTTTGAAGAGGAAATGTGTGCTCAATTGTACTGTACTACCAAGGTCAGCCCTGACTGCGGTCGTTTGTAGAAAAAGCCACGCTGCAGTACGATGAAATGAACATTTTCAAATGTGTTTCAGTCTTCCTGTCTCACATGTTCCATGTGGCCATGTAAGGCTTACACATACGTTGTATACACCAGGCAGAAAGGGCACTTGAAAGTGTTGACATTATGAATGCAGTACTGCTCAGTGTGTTCTCTGTGACTCTTGCAACACAAGGGTCTCTGGTACAAACAGAGATTACTATCGGACTTTAATAAATGTGCTGCAGGGTTTGTTCACAGCAACGGGAGTCATGAACTTCATCAACACTGCATCGCTTGTTGTTTCAACTCAATGAAAAGTAGCATCTATCTATCTATCTATCCATCTATCTATCTCTATTATCCATCCATCCATCTACAGCCACCTGAGACAAACTTGTCATTTGGATCCATTTACTGCAAATTAACTTGGCTTCAGTATCATACTTTCTTTTTTCATTCCCCTACTGCAGTATGTGGTCTGTAAGAGTTTAATGCTGCACCCGGAAAAACCTCTGGCCTCCCAAATTGCACTGTATCATAAAGTTCATGATGGTTATTTATTTGCTTCCATGCATCTGTGTGTCACTATAATCATCACGCTGCGTGCTCTCCCACTCTCCAGGCAGACTTCCAGGTGGATGGCATGAGGCAGCACTTTCAGGAGGAGTCACTGGACTATGTCTCCAAACTACAGGAGATCCAGGAGAGAAAGAAGTTTGAGTGTGTGGAGCCGGTGAGTGACTGGCCTCCAGGGTATGTCAGCAGGGGATTGGGGTGTACATAAGATCTCACATGAGCTTCAGTTTCTTTATTGGTGGAAAGTGACGTAGCCCAGTGTTCTGTAACGAGTTTCTCTTTCGCCTGCTGTCTCCTATAAATAATGATAAGATTTCTTATCTGTTTCTTCTTTTGTGATTTCTTTTAGATGCTGGCCTTCTTCCAGACAGTCTTCACTTTTTATCACCAGGGCTTTGAGCTTGCCAACGACTTTGACCATTATAAAAGGGCCCTGCAGATCAATATTCAGAATGTAAGCAATACTTAAGTTTTATTATTATATTTCAAATTGGGATAATGAAAACTCTGACCCTAACCACAACCACTTGTAGTTGTATGCTTTTGTTCTTCCCTTAGAACAGAATAGGTTTATAATTGTTTCCAGAAGGAAATTCAAAATAATTTGACCACTAAGTGGCCCCTACGTTAACTCATCTTGTGACTGACTTGTTATCCGATCATTTCGTTGTCCAACATTTACTTTTCTTGAATGTTCTGCCCACATATAACAAAAACTTAAGCTCTGCCCTATGTTCTGTTTACTTCATCTACTTGTAATTTCATTATTCTGTTATGCCATTGCAGTATTATCCCTGTTTCAGTCTTAATTTTCGAATTCAACTAAGCATCCGGCTGATTTGATGTAGATACTGCAGTGTTTTCAAGAGGAAGCTCATCAGTTTTGATTGGCAGTGGCCTCTCTTCAGAAGGGTCATCCTACCCAGTGATTGAGGATCAGGAAGTGACTTCCTGGAATGTGTGTTTATTTTTTCTCTTCTCCCAGACAAGGAATCGATTTGAGGGTACACGGTCAGAGGTGAATGAGCTAATGAAGAGGATCAGGGAGGCACCTCAAGAATACAGACAGACCACCCCGATCAGCTGTGAAGGCTACCTCTATGTACAAGAAAAAAGTAAGACCTTTGTCTGGTTTAAATGTGTTGTTCTATAGGTTTTAATATACCTCCATTCATAACACGCAGACAATGCAAGAAATATACATAAAAGCCTCAGTGAATATAAAAAGCCTACTCTATAAGACAGAACAACTTTCATCGTTTTCTTTTAGCTGCTGTAGAAATGTGTGAATTGAACTGTTATTTCCACATATATACATATATGAATGAGTTCAGAATCTCATTAGTGACGTTATGTCATTTTTTGTAATAGCAGGAAAGTTTGGACAGACAAGTTATCTTCAATTCCTTTCCGTATCTCCACATTTTGCTCTTTCACAACATTGTCTGTCAGTATATTTCCTGGATAAGCACGAGTAATTGTTCTAACCCTGATACAGTAGATGCCCGTGTCACATTTGTGTCTTGTTGTTTTAGGGCCACCTCCCTTCGGTTCAAGTTGGGTCAAACGCTACTGCACATTCGTCAAAGAGCAGAAGATCCTGCACATGGTGACCTTCGACCACAGATCTGGTGGGAAGATTGTGAGTAGTCATTGAACACAGTGCATTTTCCACATGCTTTTGTATATTTTTTGATTACATTCAATGTCTTTTTTTTTTTCATTTTGACATGCTACTTTTAAAGATATTAAATTACTACAACATTCTAAATAATTCTTTTTTTTCAGGGGGAGACAGAGTCTGTCACGCTCAAATCCTGCCTCCGCAAAACAACGGACGTGTTGGACAGGAGGTTCTGCTTAGACCTCGACATAACCGATCGGTACATTACCACCTCACACTCAGACATTAAGGGTCTAGTTGCAGGGATCAATTTACAGTGTGCCAAAAATGACACAGTTACTGTATATGAGACTTTTCTTCATGTATCATAATAGCAGTACGACTCTGACATTCCTCATTGAACCGTTTTGCTATAGATCTTCTAGATCCGCTATAGTTGCTCCGTGTTTTAGACCGCAGGCGGCAGGACAGCAGGACTTGTCTTGGAGCACTGCCCTCACACACTGAGCTGGGAGGATTTGTCACACCCTGCCCTTCCCTCCTGTAATAGATACCTCATTTTGTCACACATCTTAACTCAGTCCTGCCCCTTTTGCTGTAGTATTAATAGAAAAGCAATAGCCCAGATTTAGTATGGAAATTCGAGTCCACACATCCTATTCGGACAGTGATAAGTAACTTGATATCCATCTGGTGCCACATGATTGTCGCTCTCATAAACCAACTGGCATGACAAATAGGGCTGATATCTGTAACTGTAAATCTAAAGGTACATGTGTCTTTGTCAGACGGGGGAATTTGATTACAAAGACTGCTAAGCACATCTCATTCTTTATATTGACAGACGTTGCCAATGCATTACTGAACTGACCTTAAGGGCTTTGCCGACTGCTAATGCGTCATGACTCTCTCCCAGCCCAGGGACGGTGCTTACAGTACAAGCCCTGTCAGAGGATGACCACAAGTTCTGGATGCAGGCCATGGGTGGGAAGGAGCCTGTGAGTCATCTTCCTCTACTGTGTCATCACTGCGTTCTGTTAAACTGCCATTCTTAAAAAAAGCTAAAAAACATTTTCATTTCTTATAAATCTTATAAATCCCAAGGAATCTTATAAATCCCAAGGATTCTTATAAATCACAAGGATTGATTAACTTTGATAAACCTGTAAACATGTTTTTGTTTCTTCTTCTAACAGATAGGACACTACCTTGGAAGAACTTATTCTAAAGAAAGAGGAAGTAAGTATATAACGATAACGGACTTTGTTCTATAAAAACCTATAATGAAAGTTAATCATGATGATTCATCATATTTAAAAGAAGATGTGTTTTCTTTCCTTCCACTCTGCAGTTGATGCCCAGCTGGATGAACTGGGTTTGGATTTCGTGAAGAACTCCATCAGCGCCATAGAGACGAGAGGTGAGCTTTAGATATATAAATAATAAAATGTCAGTGGAGAGAATTTAAATGGTGGATAGTTAAAACTAGTTGCTTGGGTGCAGATTCGTTATATAAACACAAGGTGGCAGTCATGCTCCAATAATAAAGCAAGGCTGAGTGGCCGGTAGTGCAGGCAGCATATTCATATTATGTTGATATTAATGGCGGCCATTGCATTGCACTAAAAGTCCAATTAAGTTGCTTCCTTCGTCACTTGGTTATCTGATGAGATATAACTAAAACACATTTATCTATGATAGTTGTTCCCTATTATACTGATGCCGGTTTAAATAACATATAGTTTTTCTACATACAGGGATGTCATTGTATATATGCAGTATAACCTCTCCGTATTCTTTGTGATTATTTCATTATTGATTTGTTTTTTTCATTTATATCATTTTTATGGCCTGTGTTGTTTTCCGTGTAAAGGGTTTTTCAAACTTCGATGACTAAATGGTTCTGCATTTATTTTAATAATTACTTTTATCACTTATCAGGTATTAATGACCAGGGACTGTACAGAGTTGTTGGTGTGAGCTCCAGGGTCCAGAAGCTCCTCTCATTAATGATTGGTAAGTTAAAGTCCATTCCTTTCTGACCATGTATCCTGGTAAAAATCTGGATTCAGTTTTTATTTCTATGCTTCTGCACTCTGTCTGCGATATTAGCCGGTCAGTCGAATATGCTGATGTAATGGATGGGTCTGCTTGGGCGATATTAAAAAGATAGTGACTGGCAATCAGCCCATGACTCAGCTTATCTGTACCTAGACTTGCTGGAGTGCAACAAGTGCCTACATTGTGTATCTTTGTCTCCACTGAGTTTTATATCCACCAGACAACCGGACGGGGTGCCTCCCCTCCACGTCCGTGCACTTTTTGGCCACTAAGACGGCCCCTCAAATGCCCACAGCTGGCTGTTGGCTGTCATTTGCCTTTCTCAATTTCCTTTATGCCTCTCACTTGTCTTGGAACCCTTTCACTCAACTCCTTTTTTCTATAGATCTTGTCCTCTCTCCTTCCCAAAGCTCCCTGTCTGCACTTTGGCTTCCTGTCGTCTCCGGCAGACACCAGCTCGATCTCCAATCTGTGTTCAGAATGACAACAAACTCAGGCAGCCAGCAGCCTTTCTCAGCTTCCCCTCCGAAAGCTTCCAGCCACCTAACCTGCTGACTCATGTTATAGACTCCATACCCACTCTGCTGCAGCTCTCTTAAGAAGCTGAAGTAAATGTTATTTTACCGATTGACAACATAGAACACTCGGGCTATTTTCCTATTCATTAAGCTGATTTCGACCTTGCAATTACTAATACGACGATTGACGTTGTACTTCCACTAAGCATTCACAAATATTTCTTTCATACAACACTTCACTGTGTGTGGGTGAAGCAAGCTTTAGACCCTGAAGAGAGAGTTCGGATCCTCCCACTCCTCCTCCTTTTCATCTCTCACCCACCAACGTGGCTGCCGTCCAATCACAGAGGACAGAGGGATAGAAAATGATTCTCCCATCATATTACAGTAGAAACAAAGGCAGCGTCACCTATTGAGCATCAGGCGAGAATATAATGAATAAGTCTGTAAAAGTGAGCTCAACTTTGCCTCTGACCTATGAAAGGACTTTGTATTTGGTGTAGATGGGGATATGACAATGAGAGTTGCTGTATTGCAAGGGGAAGCAAAATAGAAGCTTCAGTAAAACCTCCCATATTACAAAGACATACTGGTAACGCTAAATTTCCTGGAGCTGTGAGTGTGAATAGTTGTTCATCTCTGTTTGTATCAGCCCTGTGGTGGAGTGTTGTCCTCTCCAGGGTTTATCCCGACTCTTGCCCTATGTTAATTGGGATTGGCTCCAGCCTTCCCACAGTCCTCAAGCAGCATGGGTGCATGAATGAATAGTCCTAATTATTTCTGACATAAATCCGCCCCTGATGAGGTGTTTCACAGTTAAAAAAACAGTGCTCGTCCTTCACATTTACTTATTCCCTTTGTTGACATCAACCCTGTCTCTCTCTTTAATTTTGCTAACATTACAAACCTCTGCAGCACATCAAACATCAACATGCCATCATGGATGTCTTTGCAAATTTCTGAATTTCCTTTTTTATTTATTTGTGACATTTGAAGTATATCTGTTTTGTTTGCTTTCTCTCACTGTCATTGGACAGTTTATAAATCCACACATCCCAAGTTTTGGATCTGTTTTATAGTTTTTTTATTTTAAGAGATATTTCTGTGGTTATCAACACGTTTATTCCTGTATATGTGTCTTTGCCGCTGCAGTTCCAACTTTAACCACCATGCTCAAGTCACCACACAGTACTGTAATGTCCTAATGGGCTTTATCTAGATAACACAGGTAAAAAATAAAGAGTTTCACCTTTGGTTTAAATTATGCCAGGCCTGTTTTGCCAAAGCTGACCGCAGAGCCTGTGCAGACCCCATTGGTCTCCGGCACACAGACGCTCATTTTTTGGCTCTGAACACTCTACAAAAACATTTGCCCTCAGAAGTTGACATTGGACAGGCCAGTTTGTGGACGAGAGCAGACAGAGAAAAACAGTCATCCTGGCTGCAGTGCATAGACAAAATCCCCCAAAATAAATTCCTAGTAACAGACTACCTGCCACCCACGAAGCTGAAGTCTGTGTGGTGACCCTGGCCCTGTACAGTACATGTGTCTGACTCCCCCCCAAAAAAACCTTACTGGCATGTTGCACCTCTACATTCTCTATAATTCATCAGAGGTTACTCGAGGTGTGACTAAAGCCCCCTGCATTTTCAGCACAACACAGCCCTGGAGTCCCTGTGGAGCCAGTGAGGTAGTAAGGGATTAATTAAACTTGTAATGAGTATAGAACCAGCCGCCGTCTACAGAAGCTGTGCCTTCCTTCCAAATCCACTGGGGCCAGGCTCGACCCCACAGCTAGTAACAATGCTTTTATCCTCATATGGCTAATTACAAGTAACATATTTATGTTGCACATTTAAGCTTTCCAGGCTGCGCACAAAATCACACACACAGTCCACAACCTTTCATAACAAGAGAAGAACAGTTAGTCGGTGCCTTTTGTGTTAACTCCTCAGTCAGTGAATTTTATTGTATTGATATGTTGTGTGATTGGGATTCATGCAGATGAGAAGAGCAACGAAGTGGATCTGTCCGCCAGCGAGGACTGGGACGTTAAGACAATAACAAGTGCACTGAAGCTGTATCTGAGGTGAGGATCAGTGTGAGGAAAGACACACAGACACACACAGAGACAAACAAACACATTGTCAACCATTTAAAGCTGCATTAGTTTATTAATCACTTTTCGTATGACAGTTAATTAGTATTTTTCACTTGATTTTAAAGTTAAAATCTCCATATTTTCTGCTTTTCAGATGTGGAGTTTTAAATCTTCACTGTCACAGATGATGTTTAGGACTGTTTGAAACTATAATTGTAATTTTTCAAGATAAAATTCAGTCATTTAATGCTTAAAACCCCAAGAACTGTGATAAAAAAGAAACAATAGATTAATTAGTTATTATGATAATAATAATGGCTAGTTGAAGCCCTAAACCCTTCAATTTCTCCCCAGTGAGCAATGATGATATAAATGTATTAAGTCTATTTTAACCCTCAATTGAAATGTTTATTGTCCCTCATAAAAAAAAAACCCTACTTTAACTGACTTACAATGAGCCCTGAACATATTTTGAGACACAGTCATACATTTAGAGTATAGGTGACTTTGGATGTTATGTAAAATCCACGAATGACCTAAGTCATCTCCAGTGGTTAATGTGAGTTTTTATTTTTACATCTTTTTTGATGATCATGACAGAGCCTCTCTGTTGACTTGGATATGAAACATACCCCCCCTCATCGTCAGTTCCTGTCATTTATAAAAAAGCGACAGGATTCATTATGCACTTTGCATAATTAACTCCTCGCAAGGTCACATTGCTTCCCACTTCCACCAACTCCTTCCAGGGTGACGGATCTAGCGAGGGTAAAGTTCAAAGATTTAAAATTCTGCAATACGCTGATGCAGTTTCATTTAAAGGCCAGGATGATTTCATCAACCGGCCATTAGATGCAGATTAAGTTGGCTTTGGTTATTTAAATGAAAGCAAAGTTTGATTATTCTGAAACACAAGGTTTGAATGTAAACAGTTAAATTCGTGAGTCTGTCTATTTTTTCAGTTTTTCAACTCCACTGTTTTGTTGAATTATTAATAATTTGTTGAATTTGTTGAATTATTAATAATTTGACTGCATCAAAAGATGAATCAAGCAAAAATGACTCTATTATGTCCTTTAGTTTCTCTTTTACTTTCACAATTACTAGATAAAGTGCTTGTTCATCGTCCACTGCTGCGTGGGAACTGCACTTTTCAGTATTCCGATCAAGACGTACACGACAAGTCCTTTTCAGATCAAAATTGTGCGATTACCTCATTTTAAGCTTAGCAGGACACAGTTTGATGTAATGGGTTCAAAGCTGTGGGATTCTTGCTCGTCACAGGATTTTCCATTTCAGCTTCAAAGTGAAAGGTTGCTCTACATTTTTCATTCAGTCAACACTTCTCCCAACATTTACTAGTTTCAAAGTAATATTGAATCAAACATGGCATGTCGATGTTGTTATGCAATATAAAACCACGTTTACTGTTGCACTGACTTGTCTTTTACTTTCTGTCTGGTCTTGGGGAGTAAAGCAGGGTCAATCTCCTCAGTTTTCTCTGATTCTAAGTACCTTTTGGCCACTGGCCAGCTGCAGTGTGAAAGTACCTTCAGATGAACTTGGTTATCTCAATGCGTTCACCATCTAATTCCATCCCCCGGCCCGGCCACATTAATCATTGCTGTGTGTAGACCCTATAAAACAGTGTGCCGGTTATTTCTGTCCCCCCCTTGCTCACTTCAACTCTCCTTCTCCTTCTCCACCCACCCCATCATGTCTCTTTCTTTCCCTATCTCTCTCTGAAGGAGCCTTCCCGAGCCGTTGATGACCTATGGACTTTACAAAGAGTTCATCAGCCTAGCGAGTAAGTTTGATCACCCAACCAAAACATCTGAATACATGAAAAAGGACACTCCACACTGTAACAGCCAGGAATTAACACATCATCAGTGGCATTTTAACAGTTTGTTCTTCTTCCACGAGCCACTGAACACTATACAGTGACTAATAGTTAAAACATTTTACAGTGACATAACATGCTCATAATCAGTTTCATAATTTAATTTGGGTCATTACTTGAAAAGGCTTAAGTGCTGTTCAGAAAGCACATCGCTTTCCTCAAACTGTCCTTAGCTGCAGCTCCTCTTTTCAGTGTCTGCCTGAAACACTTGGTTTTAGCTCCTGTCTCTTTAAGGCCCCCCTCCGGATAATGTCCAGTCTGCTCTGATTGGCCAGTCGGCCCACTCTGTGGTGATTGGTCAACCGGTGTAAGAAATGTCGGCCTACACTCTTGCTTTACCTGGCTTTATGCAAATGTGGGGCATTGATGTGGCACGTTACAGGAGCTTCAGTGTTTTCTGTGGAGGAGAGAAGCTCCCTTTTACCACAGCCTTTGTGATTTTAAATTTAACAGGTTTTTATATACACAAAAAACCTAAACAACACAGTAGTGGAAAGGGAAACGCTGTAGAAAGTATAATAAGTTTCCTTCAAGGTTATGTGGGCTGTAGCTTTATGATTTCTTACTTGGTTTCAGGAACTTGTTACTTTCTGCACTAAATATATGCGTAGTTGATTTCTAGTTTACCAAAGAGCCTCTCAGCTGACTTTGGCTGTTTTTATATAAATCTTTCTGACATTTAAGAATACCAGTCGAGCTTACTCCCATATTTGTTAGGTCTGTTTTTTAAGTGCAACAAAAAACATGTGGGCAAATAAGTTATTAAAAGTTGGTGCTAAGAGATTTAAAATGCCAAATATGTTTTAATTTGCATGTCCTCAAATGGTCCAGTTACCTTAAACAGCAAAATAAGCTACATTTTCTTTTTTCACCCACATAACATAATTTCTGTATGAAATGGTTTCAAAGCAAGCCAAACTTGAATCTTATTACAACAAGTGCTATAATTGGATCAGGTTGACATTTTTATCAGGCGCTCGCAATGCCCTCATAACAAGGGGGAAAAAAGTGGATTAGCAGTGAATATTTTTTGATGGGTGACAGCATCCGTAAGAAGCTTTTTCCGTGTTTAAATCCTTGTCATTCCCATAGTAATGATATTTTGTGTGTCTGTGTGGAAGTGTGTATGTGGTTTTCTCGTGTGGGCGGCCAGATGCCCATGTGTGAGGAAATGTTTAAGAGATGATCTCGGGGGTTTTAACACAACCCCTTTATATGGTAGCAACTGAAACGTAAAGCTATCTGCTTTGCCAGCATAGTGGTCCCTGCTGCCAAATTCTGGGAGGCTTCGGATCACATATCACCATCACACCTCTTCACTTGTTTCAACTGTGATCTGTCATCCTCAAATGTTTAACCCCTTGTGCCGAGTGACAGCTACTAAACGTCCATAAAGAAGATGCTCTTCTTCTAAATTAACAATTTGATGTGTCTGTATCTTCTTCTTCTGCCCAGGTTGTATTGTGTCTTTGCCACTTTAGCAGCACAGAGACATCTTAGTAGTTTAATGTGAGTTTATGGCTGCTTCTGCATTTTAACAGAGGGTGGTAGTCCAGAGACTCGCATCCAAGCTGTCCACTGTCTGGTCCACAATCTACCGGAGAAGAATCGACAAGTCCTCGGGCTGCTTATGAAGCATCTGGCCAAGTGAGTGTTCATAGTTCCTTGGTCATAGTTCAGCCAATCTCCACCCCCTCTCTTCCTCTCATTTCTTTCTACTCTTCCTGTCTGTCTCCTCATTCTCACTCCACATGCTTTTTCTCTCGCTTGCTCGCTCTCCCTCACTCCCACTCTCTTCTCTCCCCCTTCCCTGCTGTCACTCCATCTCCTCTCTGTCTATTCAGTGACTGCTGGGTAAGAAAAATTGATGCCGCCAGCTTCGCAACATTTTTATTTTTTCGCCTTTTCCTCGGTCACTTTGGCATATATTTAAATTAGTTTGAGGAGGACTGTGGAACCTTCCGTACCTGTTCAGCATACGGTTCTGCAGCCCACCAGTGAAGTGAAATGTAAATGGACCGCTCAAATTAAGCTCTCTCTTGAGATTACTCTACACATCCCTTGGATAGACCACTATTGTGCATCTCTCCATTTGTGAGATTAGATAGGAGAAAAGATTTAAATAATGTTAGCTAACATTACAGGGTTTTACCTCAGCAAGCTTTTTATAAACTAAATATGAGCAAATTGAAGATAAGTAAATAATCCCTCTTCCCCGAGGCAGTGAAAGTCTGGTGGATCTTATTTCATAGAAACCCACAGCAGAATCAGGCTCTGGTAAAAAGGCAGTGCTATTGAAATTGAATTTGGATTATCCAGCGTGAAATTCTCCAGACTGGAGAGACTTGAATATTTTTCTGAAGCTGGCGTCTGTGCATGTCCTGCAGGGGAAGGAAGCAACGCCAGAATTTCACACTCCTATCTGAAATGGTTTGAGAGATGTTATAAATGTGAGTTGTCACCAATGTTTTTGTCTTCAAAGGCATCCTTTGAAGCTATTTAAGCTGTCTCTCCACAGATGCACCGGGTATCATCATATTTTGAGAGTGAAATCTCGTCACCTGTCCGTAAAACTTTCTCTTCAAATAAATGGTTTTTCTACACTTGTTTGACCCCTTAATATAAAGTTTAATCTGAGGAAGGTGTCCCAGTTTTAAAATGGAACAAGAAGACATTTAATAAAGCACTGATGCCTCCTCAGTTTTAGGAATATGTGGTGAGTCAGATCAGCACTAACCCATTTGTAGAAAAGCCACTGTCAGGATCATTAATTGTGGTATTTGAAGGAAGGAAAACCTAAAAGCACAAATTATTTAATTTTGCATCAAATATTATTGGGAAACTTCAGTAAATATCAAAGACACTTTGGCATGTGAAGCTGGGAATTGAACCACTAACTCTGTTTAGTAGACAACCAGCTGTACCTCCTGAGCCACAGCTGTCTGTAGTTTAGATCATAAAGTTATTTCACTTTTATGAAGCAAAACATTAACCTCGCGGTACAGTTTTACATTCCAAAGGCCTCACATAAATGAGTATGGACATTGTTTAGGTCACAAGATGAGTTTTGTGTGGATCAAGATGGGTTAACATTACCAACTCTACCAGTTTTTTCAGAGTTAAGGGTGTTTTTCAGGCAGTGGTCAGGTCTGACATTTTCCATTATTTATGTTTCCTTCTTTTTCCTTGCATAACTTGAAGGAAAAATGAAGAAATGTCAATATTATACAGTTATAGTACAGTGTACACATCGGTGGAGTTGCATTAGTAAGCTGGAGTAAAATATTGATGAGGGTGTGTTGTTATTTCCGTCAGAGTGGCGGCCCACAGCAAGCAGAATCTGATGACCGAGGCGAACCTGGGCGTGGTGTTTGGCCCCACATTGATGAGGCCACAGGAGGAGACGGTCGCTGCCATCATGGATCTCAAGTTCCAGAACATCGTGGTGGAAATCCTAATTGAACAGAATGAAAAGGTAACACTCCAAAGTCACAACACTACATCTTTCAGCAGACATAATCAGCACAATGTCTTTTAGACAACAGAGAAAAATATTTTCTATCGTTTTTCATTCAATTTCCCCCCAGGGTTTCTGTTTTTATTGGTCAAATCTTAATTGCAATTATTTTATACTATGAATCATTGTCACTGCAACAGTTTGTGTATCATTCGGCTTACCCTCCACAGCCATTTGCTAAATGTTAGACACACTAAGCAACAGAAGGTACAGTGATCGCGCCAAATGAAATCTGAACCAGGTGACATGACAACAGTGAGCCACACGCAGCGCCTTTGTGTTTACAAACCTGGGTAGCATGTAATAACTTGAAACTGAAGGATAATAAATTTGCAAGTGAGTCATATGATCCCATGTTTGTAAGTCCTGCTTTCTTGGCAAAGACTGTTTCTACCACTATTGTTTTTAACTTTTTGCATTTTTTTAAGATTCAATTACACAGTTTGTTTGGCAGAGGCATGCACACACTGTGCTGTACCTGACACCAGGATTTCATTTAGGCAGAGAAAGACTCTCAATTAGGGATAATGCTCTTCCTCTCTGTGGGTCCTGTTAAGACAGTTGAGCTCACACATCTTTTTATTCACGTTTAAACCCTGCCAAGTCAAGAAGTCAGCTTCTCGAGGAAAATGTGTCATGTGAAGTACGTTTGGACATATTATATTAATTACATGCTTTGCAAAAGAAATGAGCAGAAGTATAGTTCTCAGATAATGAGTTGGTGCAAGCACAGTTTTTTAATCTGGCCAATAGGGGGCACCCTTAGTGCTTATACCAGTTCTCAACACATGGTTCAGCAGGTTGATAATTGGGTAGAATACCACATAGGTTTTATATAATTTTGGGAGGTCCTTTCTCTGCCTCAATATATTCAGTTTGCTTATGAGTTGTTTCATAACCTGTAGTTCATGAGATCGTGTAATCTGCCCAGAATGTCATTAATCGGTATCAGTCCTCAAAGGGGGTTAATTCTCCGTGTCAAAAGCGAAAAAAAGGTTTGAGATTAGTTTCCTAATCTGTTTGGCGCAGCGCTGCACTCTGCGTAGAATCAGATGAAACTGTTTTTTTTTTCCCCTCCTCCAGCTTCATTAATGGAAGATGATGTGTGTTGTGAATAATATCCCCACCCATGCTCGCAAATCTTAAAATGGGGTGTGAGAGAATACAGAGGCAGGAGTGAAAGCCTACAGGGTATACAAATGTGCTAAAACAACAACAGCAGCAGCACCGTGTATGCTTCCAGTGTCGGAGACTACCCAGAGGTATCCAACACCGTCCAGGTGATAAAGGATGTAGTGTTAGAATGCAGCAAGAGCGTTTTGGAAAGTACAGCGTGTTAGAGGGGAAAAGTTGAGCAGACAGACAGACAGACAGGCTTTAACTTTCCTCACAGCTGAGTCCCATTCCAGACTGTTGATACCCCTAGATACCAACAGTAGACTCTGTTTTACATTCACCTCCATCTGCAGAGAGAGGAGAGAGAGCGAGAGCGAGCGAGGGAGCAGAAACTCTCAGCCATATCAGATTTCTCACTTTTTCTATCTCCCTTTCTCCTAAAAAACTTTCTCTCTCATGCCCCCCTCCTCTGTCTGCCTCTCCTGTTCACACTCTGTCTCACTTACTCTACCACTTTATCTTTCTCTCTCTCTCTCTCTCCCTCCCTCCCTCCCTCCCTCCTCCCTTCGCTACCTCCCTTCTCCCTTCCCTACCTCCCTCCTCTTCTTTTCTATGATCCTTTCGGAGTCTCTGCTGAGACTTCCTCTCCTCTGTAGCCCTATTCTCTTTTAACTCCACATCTGAAGTTTATATGTAAACACGGCCCAGTGTAAACAGGCTGCGCCAGTTGGCCAGCCCTCCTCCAGCCCAAACTTTGTTTATTTTACGCTCCACTCTTTTAGAGAGTAGGTCAATTTCTAAGGAGAGGTGTCCCCTTAACTTAGACCCACATTTCTGGATGGGATGTGATTACGTTACATGTGGAGCTGCTCTTGTTTATTTTGGCACAAACTAAATCTTCTCACATGCAGTTTTTAAGGTCCAATCAATGAGCTGCTCAGCTTTTCCGAGGAGCACACGCTGTGGCTGCAAATGGCCCTTTTCCATTCATCTGCCGCTACATAGAGCCTGTGAGTTTCAAAACCCGTTTACTAGAGTGAGGTCAGTTGAGGACATGCTGCTGCTGCTGCTGCTGCTCAACAGTCTTGGAGAATGTGCATTTATTCCTGGTGGAGACTCACCCCCCCCCCACCCTGTATTCAGATCTTTGCAGATGCACCCGAGTCATGCCCTCTTTCACCTGATGCCCCAGTATTCTCCGCTCCCACAAGGCTGTCCAAGAAACAGAGTCGACAGAATCGGCCCCTGGCTGTCTACAATCCACAAGCCCTAGACATTCAGAATGGTAAGAGACATACAAGCGTACATCTGTATATTTTCAATCCCTCTGAGTGTATTGAAGGAAAATACTTTACAATATGTGATCATTCAGACACTAAATGTGTAAAAGTTTAAAAATTAACTTTGGGAGCTTTAGAAATTAGACTTCTTCCCTTTTTAAATGGAAAGTACTTAAGTTTCACAGGAATTATCTCACTTTCATATTTATTCATTCAATGTCAGACCCTGACAGGTATCAGTTCGTTTTTTTTTTTTAAAGCTGTACTAAAGGAACTATGGGAGCCAAATAGGTTACTTGCTTAAAAAAGGTCAAAAGTATATACACTTATGTCCTATACAAATAAGTTGTTTGAGTGTCAATGACTTGATATGTCTACTATTGTGGCTTTTGTCATACAACCATTGTGGGTGCCATTGTCATATTTTGAAATCCCACATTGTGGTTTCAAGTTGACTTACAATAACTCATTACCCTTTTTCAGACACATTTTTCCAGCAATAGCAGACACTGAGGCACTAAAAACTACTTTGATGTAAAATAACACTCTGATGACTTTGTGTGCCTTTATTTACTTCTTTGCAAATACTTAGAAGTCCTGCACATCAGGCAAGGTGATCATGTGACCTTTTGACCCAAGTGAATCTGGCTCCAGCAAGTTCTGATCTGCAGCCAGTCAAATCCCATCCCCTCCACAATACAAAAGGAGTCTAAATCTGCTTACCAGATTGCCTCTCTTCGCCTCGCTTGCACCAGCTTGGAGTATTTTAATATCAGGGATGAAAGGCGTAATCCTTTTTTAACCTTTGTGTCTTTGACATGGCCCTATAATGGATTTAAAGTAAGTTGTCTCAGCGTTCACAGGGTAAATGCAAAATTGAGGATGACGCAGTGGAGGAGTGAGGCGAGTATTTATGTGAACATGTGACTCTTGTGTGACACTACATGTGTCTAATAGCCCTGCAGACTAGACAGTCTATCGTGTGTAGGAAAGTGCAGTAATCAGAGTATTTGTGTTCAGCAACATGTCGAGTGTAGGAGGCAAATTACCTTAATGTACCTCTTACAATCTTCCAAGAGATGATATAATTTGACTTGTATATTTGTTCCCAGTCACACGTATACAGAGTCATGCCAACACAGCAACATTACTATTATTTATTTGGAGTATCGTTTCTAGCCACTGGGCGATGTTCCGACAGTCATCCTCTTTTAGCTCTGTTTTTGGTCCCCCCCAACTCCTCCTCGCTGTTGTTTCCCTCGTGTATCATATGATTGGTGCTTAACACGTCAAGCTCAGTCAGTTTTAGAGTTTTTACTTAAAATGAAAACGATATTTTATATTATTATATTATATTGCTAAAACACAGCAGGGTTGCAGTGATCAGCTGAACAATTACCCTGTGTGGGTGTGCACAGATGTGCTTGATTGACATCTCTACCGCTCTCCTGTTATATTTGTAAGGTTGGAACAAATGACCCCTTGACACCTGAGCTCTAACCAATTATAGCACCCATGTTGATGTTATTAATGAGCGTCATTCCACAGATCAGATTACCAATTTTTAATTCAGCCCTAATTAATGAAGGACTTCTGGTTTAAGTACTTTTAATATATGTTCGACAAGAGAGAAGAATGGGTCCAAACAAACCTTGTTTTACACAGCAGCACTTCCCTGCTTTTCTCCTAAAAGCAGAATCTGTATTTGTCTGTAAAATTGAAATAAAAGACTTTGTGCCTCTCAGGTCCCTGACTGAGTGCAGGAGTGTATTATTATGAACAATAAAAACATGGTGGTGAATCTCACCTGTTTTGACAGCCAGTTGGTTTATAAAGTCCCTTGTTGATGCAGCATCTTCTCATATATTGATACATTATTTGGCTGTTTTACCAAGCAGGCCATCATCAGTGAGTTGCAATAGGCTGAATCCTTAACAGTAGAATGAAATAAAAAACAAACTAACATGTGTTTCTTTTTTGGTTTGTGAATCTAAGTGTCACTTGCAGTCGGAGACAGTTCCAACCTAGCCACAGATGAGACCTCAATGGGCAGCAATGAGTCAGTGTCGTCCCAGTCATCGTCAACGTCGGCCTCAGAGACGCCTACAGAGCGCAGTGACCATCCCCCGCCTAAGACCAGCTTTAGCCCAGGCAGCCACTCCAGGTGAGTTCTTCACTATGCATCAGTCCCAGATGTGTATGACTGCACCAGTCGAAATGAAAGGCATTGGTTGTGTAGTGAGATTTGAAGCAGCACACTGCAAGGAGGCTGTAAACGGTGGCTCACACATTTTGAGTCACGTTTCTTCCTCCACAGAAATGCATCCAAATACGATTAAATTTTGTTTTCCACACCAGAGACAGCCATAGCTGTCCATCTGTCCGTCTGACCCACTCTCTTCAGCGTTTGGCAGAAACGTTCACAGGGACTCAAAAATGAACTGATGCTCACACCTCACACATTGTGAACATGATCTATCCGAAACGCAGAATTAAATGTCATTACATCTGGGACAAGCATTAATTTAGACTTGAGAATTATATTATTAGAATTGGGTTGTCAAAGGTCAAAATCACTGACCTCATAAAATGAGATTTTTGCCTTGTGAATGCAATATCTCTAGAAAGCCTGAGGAGGTTTCTTTCGTATTTAGTGCAAACTTTCACTTGGACTTGAGGTTTCACTTTAGAAGTCAGAGTTCAATGGTCAAGGTCACTGTGACCTCACAACATTTACATTATATGTATCTTTTTGGCCATAACTCAACATTCATATGCTTATTCTTTCACTCACATATTTTATGTGGCTGGATAGAGATGTTTGTAATGGGTGTGTGGCTTATTGGTGGAGGCAGTAATTCTAGTTTGTACCCCTGTATAGCATCACATGGAGCAGTTACACTGTAGCTGCAACTCAGTTCTGTGTTTTCCACTCCAGTATAAAGTTCATGTAGCAAAGAGAACCATCTAGTTAAAGAACCAAAATCAGTTTTTCAACGTTGTGGATACATAGAGAATCAGATTCACAATTCTTATGTATAGTGTTAATTGGGTTTTAGAGATTTTTTGGTGACAGCCTGTGTTAAAATGTCATCTACTGGTTTAACTTCTTTCTCTGTCTTTGAAATAATAAAAGATGGAACCTGATTTGAGAGTTGGATGTTTTGCTGTACTTCTCCCCGGCTTCTCTTTCCTGTCCTCACTTTATCCGCTAAGTCCTTGGTCCTTTTTGTTGTTTCCAACCCATGACTTGTCTTGAATGCTGATGTGAGAGATGAATTATTGTGTAATGCTGCAGATGTTAGACTCTGCTATGTCATGTCTGCACATTCACCTTGAAATATACTTTTATTTTTTCATTCACTGTCCCCTTCTCCTTCTCCATCAGCTGAAAGGAGCTGTAAAATAAAAGCAAATCTACCTCACAACTTGACGAAGGACAATATGATTCTCTCACACTGACCTCTGTGGGTGCGTTGCCTGCCTTTTGTGTGTAGGCTTGTTGGTACCAAGCTTTTTTTTCCTGACTTGCAGGATGAGACAGACACAGCTCTATGTTATGTAACCAACTCTTTTTCTGTTTTACCACATATGTGGCATCATGTTGGAGGACGGAAGGAGTAACCAGGAGGAGGTCGTAAATCTCCGCTCTTATTTGTTTGGGAGACAGGTGGCTGCGCATTGGCCGTGTAAATCGTATTGACGTTGGGGAGATATTCGTCTTGTTTACACTTATAGCTGCAGCCCCTGTCCCTTTATGAAGACTTGTGCCATATGTCACAGGGTGTCGCCCTGGCTTTGTTCACTCATAAATCTTAGCATGTGAGATGGTGGAGACCTGTTAGCACAGCACCTCTCCGGCCTGTGACTCAGGGATGTGGGTCCGATCCTGGCCAAAAGGAGCAGTAGGAGTGGCGTTGGCCAGATTATTTCCAGTTACTCTCAGAAATATGTTTTCTGCACTATGGTGAGCTCAGAAGTGCACCTGGAAAACAGCATATTTCAGTCTTTTTGCAGAATAGCTGCAGCAGAATCTGCCTGGTCGTACACAAATGCATCCTGAGTCACTATGTCATGTAATAACACTATGTGGACTGTGGCATGATTTATCATCTACCTCTTCCTTGATGTCTCGCCTCATTACTCCTCCTCTCTGTATATTCAGTCACAGCTTCTCCCAGTGGCGCTGTTGCCCCATGTCCTGCCCAGTGAGCTTACATTGTTATTTTGGCCTCTTTTCCTTCCTCTCCCCAGTGCTGAACTCCAGCCCGCAATGTCTCTCTCTGGCAGACAGCTGTGAATCATAAAATGGTGGATCAGATCTTATTTCCTGCCCACCCAAACTGGCGGTGGCTAAGCGGGCAGCTTGGCTGTAGGTTTGATCCCACCTCCTACTAGAAACACTGTTAAATCCCACTGCAGCCCTTCTTCCTCTAGTAGAAAGACAGTTGATAGTCCTGCTCATCCCTGTGTGAGCTCCACGCCAGGATCAACAGGGCCAGAATGCTGCAGGGTGAAATTCCTGCAATAATGAGAAACAGCAGTCAGCTTCTGTTGATGAATTTCTCCCTGCTACTAACTTGGCAGTGGGTGATAATATGCGATGAATCTCGTCATTAAAATAATAAACCATAAGACCTCCAATAGCATTCACTTTAAAAAGGGATGTTTGATAGTTTTTTCTATAGTTTTTATACAATAAGATTATATTTTCTCAAGTGTATTACAATGTATATGTATATGAAAAATTGTAACAGCTCCAAACTTAATATTCTTACGAACTTCTTAATTCAGGCCTCACCTACAAAGCATTTTCACTCGAGTCCCCATTTACTGTATTTAATCATATTTACAGAAGAAGCTTAGCCGGGCCGATGAGTGAAAACAACGGAAGAGCAATTCAAAGCTTGATGCTATTTTTGTTGGAAAGAAACGGCAAACGATTTCCCTCGGTTTGGCTTAGCTGTAATTGTGAGAGCAATTCTGGGATGAATCCATTTACCTCTGGTACATTTAACAAGTTTCTAGGGCAGCCGTGTGGCATTCACTGATTTTCTCTCTTTTTTTGATTATTTTAAACTGTTTGTATTGAAAATCTTAAACGATCTGTGTAATCCTCTTCCAACTGAAAGCAGTTGGATGAATGTGTTAACTTTTCTCTCTCGTGTGCTTCTGCGCGTGTGTGTGCGTCTCCACTTGTGTGCATTTGTTTTGTCATCTCATTTAGGGGATTTGTGTGTAAGTTGGTTCACCTGCAGGTGGGTGAAGTGTTGGTGCTCCTCTGCTCCCCTGCCTCCTGGCTGAGACCCAGGCAGACAGTGTTTGTGCCTGGGCCCAGGTTAATGAGTGGATTTGCTGCACTGCAGCGCACTGTCCCCCCATGCTGATGTGGAGCAGCTGAGCACCACAGTGGCCCCACACTGCTGCAGAGCTATAAATCACCCACAGTCAGGCCAGGCCTGAACGAGACAGCCACTGCTGGGGATGGACAAGCGCTGTAAGAGGGAGGCAGGGGAAGAAACCAAGGGAAGAACCAATGCAGAGAAGGAGAATTAAAGCATGAGCGCAGTCAGTGCTGTGTGCTCACCTCCACCTATGTCCACATAAGATCCCACCATGTTATCCCTTAAGGCAATGTCCCTCTCCCTCTCTCTCTCTCTCTCTCTCTCTCTCTCTCTCTCTCTCTCTCTCTCTCTCTCTCTCTCTCTCTCTCTCTCTCTCTCTCTCTCTCTCTCTCTCTTTCACCATTAACCACTATTCACAACATCCTCTCAACCTCCAGCCCCTCCCGTGCTGCTCCCTCTAATTGCCTTTATTAACGTCTCTATGGGAGCGGCAGCTAGGAGCAATTTGCTCATTATGTGCTGTATTAGCACTGGCCTTGGGGCGGGCATGGAACACAGAGGGATGCCTGGCTAAGACTCTTGTTCTCCTCTGCTCCACTCTGCCTTTACCAGGACCCCTACCTCCATGCTGTAGGTCGACCATAGACGTGATGGCCCTGACAACTGCAAGTGTAAAGCACAGCCCTGACTGTTAAGTGTTAACAGATAGAGATTGTGGTCGGAGAGTTCTTGTTTGACTTTACACAAGGAGCAGTTGTATACATTACTGTGGAAGCTCTGAATCTACATGTTTAGTTGACAAATTAAAAGATAAATCCACATGAAGTGAGCCAGTGAAATCTGGCAGAGCAGCCTCAGTGGTCCTTGGCATCGATTCTACTCTTTGGAACACGACCACCTATTTTTTCAGCGATATTCCCTCAGTGTTGAAGTTTTCTCAGCGATGGTGTAGAGCCCTGTTTAAACACAGTGGTACCAAATATCCTGTATGTAATCAATTATGTTGGTATTGAGTCGATATCAGATGATTGGGAGTAGATTTCTTATGGTCTATTTATTTCAATCTTGACACTGGTTTATTGTTACATCATCATGATGATGATGAGGAAACTCAATTCTTTTGTCTCTGTGTATTCAATTTAAACGACCTTCCTCCACAATTGAAAGTATCAATGGGATTCATTTTCACCTAATCACCAAAAACTCTAGAAACTTGTTTTTTATCCGAGTTCAGAGATGTATTTATTCTTTTCTCTAAAATTGTGTGAGGGGGCTGGCAGGAAGATCCATCCAATTGGATAAGTCTTTCTCGTGTGACGTACAAAGAGAAATATTAACAACATCCACGTAACCAGCGTCATTGATTTACAAAAACAGCGCGTTGCAAGATGGCTGCACCTGAAACCGAGCTGCAGCACAAGAGCATAACTCAGAAAAGGGGGCAGATACGTTTTACTTTGCATCAGTTGAAATATCCGACCTTCAGAAAAATAAATCAAAGCTGCTCTTCAAAGTGTACCTCTCGGCCTCATGTGGGCAGTGATTGAGAGTCACTTCTCTTCGAGAGGCTTTTTGGCAGATGGGGTAGAAGGGATGATTTAATTTATGAAAACCTGTTTCTCTTTGAATTCCCATGTGTGCCGGCTGTAGGCTTCTGTACAATAAAAATAACCTTGTAGCGGCTGTGTCGCGGAATGAAACGAGATGGAAAATGTGTGATTTCTGAAGGTGACTCAAATGTGGTGTGCGATGTATTTGTCTTGTTTAATTTTGTTGCTGCTTTTAAATATCAACACTGTTTAGTTTGACTTCTTGCTCTTATTAAACACTGGACTGGGAGACATTTCTCTCACCTCCTCTCCATTACAACAGGTTGCTCTCTTTGGCTTACCTGTTGCTCCATGTAGTTGTTACAGTTATTTTTTAAATTTTCTAAAAGCCCAGTCAGTTGAGGGGAAAATACCTTAACGTTAACACTTAATCTGAGGGAAATCTGCTGATTACTGTGGCATCTCCTACCAGACTGCACTGTGTACATGCTTTAAAGGAGAAGACACCCATAGAATCTATTGTGACTTTGTTTTTTTGTCCATCTGCAGATCCATAGCAGCTTTGTTGTCCACACCTGGAACATCTGGAGAGAATCAGTCTTCTGCCACCTCGGACAAAGAAAAGACAGATGAAAAGTAAGTCAGTGCCCCCGTCTTTGTTTTCTCTTACTTTGACTGTTTCTCTGTTTGTTTCTGAGACTATTCCGCTCTCCCCATTTTCATTCCCTTCCTCCATTAGTTACATGTTATCTTGCTCAACAGAATCCCACACACTTCCCTTTGTCTAATATCTAAAATAGTTTCCCCTCACTTTATTAGTTGTGTGTATTCACCTGCAGCCCAACTTTTGGCTGTGGCAGGAGAAGCAGACCTTAAACACCAGATACACACAAATAAGTGGGTGAACTGGATGTAATTGTGGAGACGATCTGTCCATTACACTGAGCTATTCAGAATAGATGATGAATTCATTTCCATCTCTTTCAGATGTTGCCAAAGTAATTGCAAGCAGCCCGGTCATTCTATTGGGAATCCATTAATGTTATTTTCATATAAATACAAATCCCCATTTCCCCCCAGAATGCAGTTCCACAAGAGTGCATTCTTCCCAAAAAATTCTGAATTCAAGAACTCGGCTGAACATTGTAGTATTGACAACTCCTGTGACCACAAACTTTCCCCCCAGTTTGTATGTCTTCTTTCTCCTCTCATCCTGCATTGTTGCTGCTCGGCAGAAAGAATATGAAATATTTATCAGGGCATCATGTGTTGAAGGCACAATTTCTACATGGTAATGTTGCTGGCGTTCGAGATAACCGTTTGCAGCGGTGGGCAAAACAACCTTTTCTGTGGAAGCAGTTTTTTTTATGTTTTCCGGAATGGAGTGGCATCAATACGGCTTTTTACTAACCTTTGCAGAGCGCTAGACGCGGCTCCTTTGATGCCACTCTTCCACATCAAACTGATTTAAAATGCAGCCTCTTAGCTCACAAATGTGAATTTACAAGCTGAAGCGCAGTGGAGGGAGATTTCTTTTCTACGTCTGTTTGTGTGCAGACCCACTTCACAATCCCCCCCCCCCACCACCACCACATTTTAATTATCTCACCATAGATGGTTGTCTTCTATGCAAACCCGATGTGTCCCTGCCTTTTTGTGCCGCACAGAACCCGCTACAAACAGCGTTGCATCTCATTGTGTTGGTGCACGCAAACAGGTGTATGTGGGTGTGTTTGGACTCGCTCGCCCGTCTGTCTAGACTGGAGATAGAGCGAGACCAGAGTGTGTAGTGGCCCGGCTCCGCTCTCAGTACTGCTGCTTATTTTCCAGCCCTGGCCCATTTCTGCTGTTTCAGGCTAGTGAGTGAATGAACAAGCGGGCCCTGGGTCCAGATTGAACTATGCAGTAATCCTCCTCAAAGCTCAGCCAGCTCACTGATTGCCTTCATTTTTCAGTGTCACCAGAAGGAAAGCCAAGGCTGTGTACCCATGTGAGGCTGAGCACGACTCTGAGCTCTCCTTCCAGGTCGGCGCAATATTCAACGCCGGTAAGTGTTATCGCCTGCACCAGTTGCTCACTCAGAACCAGCCTTGGCATATTGGATTCGGAGGAAAACCGAACACCCAATCTGATCTTCAATCGAACAGAGAGATGAGACGAGGAGAGGGAGGGGGGGAGGGGGGGGGGGGGGGGGGAGGAGACACAGATTTGCTCTTCCATGTGTCTGGGAAGAGGCTTGACTAAGCTTTAATCGCTCTCAGAGGAAATGAGGATTTTGTAGTTCCTATTTTTTTGTCAAAATCCTCTTTTGTGAGAAACAGACACTATAGATATTCTGTAGTCTTTACACGGGGATATGTCGTGACATTTTTGATAATATCCTGCAGTGATGCAGTTTATTGGTTATTATGGTTCAGCAACATATAAGAACTTAAAAAGCTATTTTATACTTTGAAAGTGAGATCACGTCTCTTTCACCTTCCAACTCCATCACAGATATTATCATTTAAAGTTGTGATCTGAAAGCTGTCATCAATACATATATAGATTAGATTGGATACTGATGCTTTAACTTAATCTTATTTTAGTATTTTATTTATTTATTTATTTAACAGGGATACACATTCATGCCCTGGACGTTACAGACATAAGAAAAATAATATACAAAGTTATGAGATAATTTATAAACATGCAGCAAAATAAGGAGAAGAAAGCAGAATTTTAAAATCAATAAAAACATCAGTATATGTTCATTATTTCCTGTTTCAATGCCTGAGTTCATGTCAGGATAAATGCTTTTTCAATTTGAGTGAGTTTAATAGAAGCTTGATTTCCACCTCATAAGACGAACTTGTGTTTGAAAGAATAAACACCAAATGAATTAAGTGTCACATTTTCATAACTGAAATGTAATCATGTTGTAGAGCCCATTTCCTCATTCTGGTATTTCATTTGGAGCTGGAGCGTTTTGCTTATTAAAAGCATTATCATCACACAACGATGTGTTTCTTCTGGATCCCAGCTTGAATCTCCAGTTACATGGGTTCAGTGAAGTTCTAACTAAATACTGTTTGTCCATCAGCACGTGATCACATTCCAAATGAAGTGATTGACATGTTACCACATGTTACGTGATCAGATTCTCAATAACTAAACATTTACAGTATCTCGGAGACTCTTGACACTTTGCACATTTTGCTTCATGATCCATTTATCTCTAAATGTATTTGAGATTTTTTTTGGTCTGAGTTCTGTGCATCGCAAATGTGCAAAATGTCAAGAGGTCTAAATACTTTATGCAAGGCACTGTATGTGTGGTAGGAGAGAAAGAGGAATTCAATATATGTTGATGTCTTCTCAACCTTTAACATTAAGAGAGCAACTCTGGCTCCCTAAGTTATTGTGTGTTCACAGACCTGACTGAAAGAGTTGCTAGATTGATTCAGAAATTTAGTGGGACCGGGAATCGATAATAGAGATTCAAATATTTCTTATAAATATATATTATAATTGAATTGGGGGGGGGGGGGCATAATATTAAAAAATATATTCACATAGTTTCTGTATTGTCGAGTCTGCAAATTAAAAGTTTTTATCACCAAACACAAATGCAGATGTGTCTGTGAAAAGCTTTAACTGACTGATGTTTATCAACCAACTGATTAATTGGTCAGCCTCTAAAATCAACATTAAAAAACAGCTACAAAATAATAATGTCCGTGTTCTTAAAGTGCAATGGATGTTGAGAAACTTCAGTCTTTCATCTAATGATGGGCACTGGTTTTTTACTATGTATTGACTAATAAATAAAATCGGTAAAAGCTACTCAAGCCGATGCGTCCCGTAGCAGAAATGTATAAACCTGTTGGTGTGTTTGTGATATCCTGTACATGATCAGTAAGTTTGTTTATCATCATTTAAAATGTATTTAATAATATTCTAATGAGGCCAAATATTGCTTATACATAAAGACATATTTACTTTAAACCTTTACCATCGCAAGAAAACACTTATAACGCAGATTTATTTGTTTCATTGTCAAGTACCAGGTAACTTTTGCAATGAATTTTCTTTGTGGTTGAACTCTTTTGCTCTCACTTCAAAGCTTGAGCTCATATATCACTCATATATTCAGTGTTCAGTCCGAACGATGCACAGAAGCTCTTATAGCTGCTAAACTATGGATTCAGTCTGTTGATGCCTCGACTGTGTCCTTAGAACTTCTCCCTGACTATTTAACCATAAATCTACTGACTTGCAGATGCACAGAAATCTTTATGGAATGAGGTTTTTAGACAAATCAAGAACCCAGGGAGGATTTTTGAAAAGGCTCCGTCACAGACAGGTTCAGTGCACTGACACATTTCATAGCTAACAATTAGTGAGAGCTCCGTTTTGCTGCTGAGCTTCAGCTCCTGGTGAAATTCTAGAGAAGCTGGATTCAGAAACCGGCTGCAGATTTACAGTCGTGGTAAAAAAAAAAAATTGAGCTTCACTGTGGTTTGGGAGAAACCGCATAGTTACCGCATCCTCCCTTTTAAACCCTCTGCTCTGTTCACCCTGACACATGCACACACACTCACTGGCTGCTCTGTGTCCTCTGTCTGTCCCCCCCCCCCCCCCCCCACCCTCCCTGTGGCGCTGTCCTCCCGGTGACGCTGTGTCCTCTCCTGCAGTGACCCAGTCGAGAGAGCCGGGCTGGCTGGAGGGGGACCTGGAGGGAAGGAGGGGCCTCATCCCGGAGAACTATGTGGAGTTCCTGTAGCCGCCCCACACGGAAATATTTATGGACAAGTTATCACCTTCACTGGGAAACGTGTGCAGACGTGTGCATGCACCTCAACTCTTGACATTCACAGTAGAGCCTTGTTTATCCCCCCCCCCCGAACCCTCTGAATTCTGTCTGCAAGTGATGATCATCACCGGCGGACGACTCCTGATACATTACTCTCGTGTTTCGCTGGCTAGTAGACGTTGTGATGCATGTGCGTGTGTTTCTCTGTTTGAATTCAGTTTTCGATATTCACTTGAATTTCAGCTTGGTAGTTCCAATAATGGGCTCGCACTTACGATGTTCTGCTGTATACAAAGATGCTGTCGCCTCCACACATCCTGGTAACTTTGTAGCAGCAGCGGGAGACCAAACGTCTCTCTCTCTCTCTCTATCTCTCTCTCTCTCTCTCTCTCTCTCTCTCTCTGTGTGTGTGGAAGGCCTCGCTCTCCCCTCTCTGCCCCGTTATACATGGTATCCATGAGTCAAAGAGCGATTCTCAGACACTGTCAGCGCTCAAGTCACTGTAGCTTCCCACCCTTTTACTTTGTTGACAAATGCTGCACACCCATTGGTTGAGAGATAAGCCATACCCTGCGTGCCTTCACCACCACGGCACCTCCTGTAAAGGTAGGGCTGTGTATGAAACTGAATGAGAGTGTTACTGCTTTCACTTATAAACCAATGCTGCATTTTTATGTTATTTTAAGATTATTGTGATATTTTCGAAGATGAGGCACGTTGCTACTGCAGTTTTATTTTTTGTAATTGGCACAGTGATTGCATGTTCTTTGAATTTTTAATACACCCCTGTGCTGTTTTGTTCTTGGTGCACTCCTCTACAGAAACACAGTGAATCTCTTTGATGCACCGATGAAGTCTTTTGTGTTCCGACACGTTCAACAGAGGTCGATTTCAAAAGATTGTGTCGATGAGAACCAAGTATTTCTTCTTGTCAGAACGATCTGTTGTTTGTTTTAAGCTTCTTTTTTTTTTCTTCTTTTTTAACGCTGCTCAGTTTCCTCTGAGCCGAGAAATGAGAAACTCCCACAAAGTTGAAATTTCTGTTTGAATTTTACCATCATTTTATCTTCAACTTCTGTGGAACAAGTTGATTTCAGTAAGTTGTATTATCCAAATGTCCACGTATATATCCTAAAAGAGTCATGACTGCCAAGTACGTTCTCAAAATCTCCGTTAAGATTTCACCGGTTTGAGTTTTTCCCCACGTCACGTTATATTCCATCCCTCAGCTCCTCAAACGAGACACTTTGAGAGCTGTGGTTCAAGTTCATGTTTTCAGTTGCAGTTGCAATCATTTCAAGAGATTTGTAAAGGGCCTTGACTTCTCTTCCTCTCGATCAATGTAAAACAAATAAAGATTGTTTTTGTCCTTTACTACATTGTGCTTTTCTGTCAAGAAATAAATGTGATGCATGATTCTTTAAAGGGAAATGTAAGAATCAACGATGATGCAGTGGTTTGCACTGATGCCACAAGGTTCCTGGTTTGAATCCCAGCATGTGGAGTTTTTAATGTTCTCCCTGTTTCTGGTCTGTTTCTCCAAGTCGTGCAGATTAGGTTAATTGGAAATTCTAAAGTCTCCTCAGGTGTGAATATGAGTGTGTGTCTCACTATTATATTTCAGGATATGTTTTACCTCTGAAATCCATGTCCACATTGTGATGACTCATGCCTCGTGTCACTGAGAAGGCCCACAGTTTCCCACAGTCTAAGAATAAAGTTTCTGGTAAAAGGAGGATTGATACGCCGCTGCCACACTGAGCCGTGTGGTGTAATGTAAGCCTTCCTCTTTATATTGACCCGGACTGGTCCATCTGACTAAAAGCTATGCTTCCAAAATAACGGATTTCTTTCCAAAAAGGGGGATTATTAAAAATAGATGGTCATCTTTCACAGAAGAAAACAGGCGCTGATCCACCTCCACCTCCCTGCTCCATTAACATCTCCGCCTCACGCATGTTAATTCTGAGACCACGTCTGTGTAATGAATGCACCGAGCGGCCTCCAGACCCTCCTGCTTTGGCCTCAGCTACATAATTACCAGCAGTTCGCTGCCACAGCCAGACCGCCGGTGTAAGTGGGCAGATGCACCGTTTAAAAGTAAACACACTCTGTCCACTTTGGAGGGAAATGAATAAATAAATAAAAGGCCGGTGCTGTGGTTTCACTGGAACAGACGTGAGGATTACATAATGAAATGGGGCAGCGTTGATGAGCTGGGCTGAAATCCCCCTCTCCTCCACCTCCTTAACCTCCTTCCTGTTGCTCCTTCTCTCTCTCTCTCTCTCTCTCTCTCCTTCTACCTGTTTGTCTCTCTAGACCAGTTCAAACTCTCCTCCTCCTCCTTACCCTCCTTCCTGTTTCTCCTCCTCTTCCAATCATCACTACCTGCTCCAGTTCTGCTCAGCTGCTCTAATAGTAGTTTGTTCATGAAATCAGTTAAGCTCTTTGCATTTACACCATCCCCCCCCAACCCTCCTAAGCTTGGGAATATGTGACGTAATGAACACCAGTGGTAATCTCTCTGTGGGGTCAGACTCATATTTGAGGATTGTCTGCAGCCTTTATCTCACGAGTGATGCTGCATCATTTGTGGAGTCTGTCTTTCTGTCCATCTGTCTCTCTCTCTCACTCTCTCTCTCTCTCTCTCACTCTCTCTGCGTGCTTCATGCATCGTTGTGTGTCTCTGACTGAGTTGCATTAGTGTCACTGTGTCAGGTTAAACTAGAAGCTGGTGTGTTTTCCAATAAAACCCAGACGGATGTGTTGATGTCATATTTTCCCCAGAATCCTGGCTTGGTTCCAGCTGTCCTCTAACTCCCATGACGCAGTGTCCTTCAGCCCCCGAAACATAGTCGTCCGCCCCCCCACCACCACCCCACCCCACCGTGACTCAGCTTGGTTCAACGCAGCGCCCGCTGATACACCGACACAACTAAGTGCTGCAAATGTGTCTTGAATTTCCCAAAGCAGAGGTTACACTAACCTAATACTGCCCTGACTCCTCATCTGGTTCCTTCAGAGGGTCGAAAGCCTCTGAAAAGCAACCATAATAACACTTGATGTCTCGGTGGGGCTGAGAACTGAGTGGGAATGTGGAGAAAAGTGAATATCAAACAGGGGGGGTGAAGGGGGGAGAGAGAGAGAGAGAGAGAGTGGAGGAAAGAAAGCAAAACCCTCAGCTCAGAAAGTGGGCCACAGAAGCCGCCATGTGCGCGGGCGCAGCCGTGAAATCAGCCTGATCCAATAGATTCTGTTTATCTGGCACGACTACAAGCGAAAGCAATTGGGAATCTGGGGGAGATTTGGAGAGGGCTGTGGATTCGGAGGGAGAGGAGGAAAAAAAAAAGAGCAAAAAGAGTAATACTGTCTGCTCTACGGTCTGGCAAAGCCGGCGTGTTTTCAGATCAGCCTGTCACAAGGTTAATGGTGATTTTTCTCTCCACAGGCAACGTTTTACTGTAAAACGTCTCATCCTCACCTGCTTATCCTCATTGTCGTTTTCACTCTCTTCACCCCCCCCCTCGTAGTTCTCTTCATCTTTCCTCCCTGTGCCTACTCTACCTGCTCTATCTGCTGCTGCTTCACATCATCTCTTGTGTTTCCATGTGTTGTTTGGCTCATTATCGTCCCCAGACACCAAATGCAGCTGTTTCGAATCCATCCAGATCAAACAGCCTTTGTTGGGGCACCATTCCTCGCTTCTGTCTCATAGTGTAACTTTCATCACACACACACACACACACACAGATGTATCACGTGACATTTGTATCAATTTTTATTATAATCTTGCAAACACACCTATGGCAATATCTGCATCAAGATATACAGTAGTTACTGGTTTCCAAGATGTTTTACTGGTTCCTGTTGAGGGGTGTCTACTGCATGTTCGCTGGATCCACATTTATTGTACAAAGCATATCAGTGAAAATTTTTTGGAACTTGAGACAAAAAAGAAAAGCATTTGAATCTGTGTTTATAAGAAATGCTCTGTCACGGCTGTGGAGATATGGCTTCATCTCTCTCTGGCGTTTCACTTTTATAATATCGTTAAACTCAAAATGGGCAATAAAAATAAAAAGTAACTTGATGGAGTAAAACCAGTAGAACAGTTGTATTTGTTTCTTTCTTGTGAAAACCTGCTGCTTCCATTAGCCTCAGATCAACTGGACTAACAGCTACCGACTGCTTATGAAGACGGGCAACATGGGTCCACTTCCTCCAAAGAAATGAAGCTCCACTTCCACAGATACGAATTCCAGAAGAACTCTTCAGTTTGATCCATGTCCCATCATCGATGTGAAGGAGGTGCGGTGTATGACACGCCCTGCAGGCAACCACCAGGGGGCGATCAAGGTGAAGTGGAGCCGGCCATGCTGTCCAGCTTAACTGTCGATGCCTCCAACAGTTCAGTTTGAGATGTATTTGTGTTGTGCTCATTGCCACTAATGCAGAACACGGAGGCTGAGTGAACATCGTCTGTAAATTCATAACCTCACATTTATTATTTCATTTTCATCCAAGAACACTGACTCAAGTGACGTGGAACCAATCGGCTGTTTCCTTGTGCAACCACTCTTTTAGATTTGCTAACAGTCATTAGCAAAAAATTTTAAATGTGTATTTCTAAAAATATTGAACTATTCTTTGAATTATCCATCAGTGAAAACCCATATTTGTGGAGGGCATAGGATCATAACAGTTTCTAATGTGTGTAAATGGAAATTTACTATTTTAGATCTGTAGTTTTTTTTACATTTGAGCATATTGAACATGTTTCACAGTAACTGAAATTGGTCCAACTGGTGAAAAACAGTCAAACATGACACTGCATTCTCCGTTGTTTTGTATTTTCACACTGAAAAGTCAAGAACTTTCCATCACGTCTCCCAGGTTCCATAGTTTGTGACTTCTCCATTTTATTGTGGTGCTCAACAACAATACCGTCATGGGTCAGGAAATAATTTCAACAGCAACAACTCAATGATCCATCACTTACATCTTGTTACAAAATAAGAAATACGTTTTGTTTGATTATTGTTATTTTTTTTATTTATCCATGTATTTATTTAATTTTTTTTACTGTTTTTACTCTCCGTAACATTCAGGTAGTAAGTTCCGTAAGTCTCTCACAATGTACGATACATTCATTTCTCCGCTTGGCCCTCTCCGCCGCCAACCCTCCTTGTCAATTCTTCTCTGTGAGCCAACACACAGAACATGGCGAGTGGGAAACTTTCCAATATTCCAACAAGATGGTTAAAGTAGAAATGTCTTATACTATACTCAACATAAGGACTTGCTGTATTATTTACAATATATATACTGTAAAATTGTAAATTATGTGAGATAAAAAGGCACAAGTTTCCCTTTTTTAAATACAATGTAAACATCTCATCAAAAAGCATGCATTAACATTTTCATTTTACAAAAAAGGATATCATTTTTAGACAAAGTACTTAAATATTGTTTTCCAGCAAAATATAATTCTCTCAAAAATACTTTCCCAGTCATCCTATGAACCTTTAGACAGTTTTTTTTTTTAACCTTTTTAAAAAAGGACAAAAAAAGAGGGGACAAAATAAAAGAAACAGTGAGAGATTAGCTTCAGGGTCCTTCACAACGTGAACACAACGACGCATGACGTGAGACGGGTTGTAGAATGAGGCCCTGCTGATAAAGGGACTGTATGAAAATTATTACGGTGGAATGTGATATTAATGTTGGGGTTAGAAAAAAAACAAAAAAAAACTGCAATACCTTGCCCCGGTAACTGAAAAAGAATACGTATACATGACAGAAAGGAAACCTCATGAAAATACAGCGAGTCTGCTAAAAGATGAAAGTGAAAGTACCCCCCCTCCGAACCCCCCCACCCCCTGCTCAAAAATCTAACATTGCCCCCTTTTTTCTTGCCCTCGCCTCCCTCCTAATAATTGTCACACAGTCCCTAATGATAGTTGTGATCCTGGTTCGGTACATCAGTCGCCCCCCCCCCCCACTCTGCCGAGGCCACGAAACCCCACCTCCTGCCCCCCCGCTCTGCCAGCGATGTCATGTTGTTTAACTCTAGGCTGGTGGCCTGTGCAGAAAGTCCACCCCCCCCCCCCCCCCGATCATCACAGTTGCTTATCAACACAGATCATTCCTGCTGTAGCTGCATTAATGCCTCATTTCACATTGTATCCACTCTGTGCAAAAATCTAAATGTGGAAATAGGATGTGGCTAATCCTATAACATAACTGCGTAATACCCACGCTGAAGGAGCAGATCAACTATGCACATGCTTGCCATGAAAAACAACAAACAAAAACAAACCACACACACACACACACACACACACACACACTCTTTCCATACTCGCATGTAAATACACACTCACAGGGCACAGAAAGAAAAAAACAACAACACACGCACCCACTGTTTTTATACCCCCCCCCCCTCCCAGCGGCTCTATCGCTTTCAGTAGCATCATAGTAGTGTTCCACAACCACCCAGAAACCAGTGGGGTGCGAGACAAGAGTTAATGGTCCAGATGACTGGGCCCCATACCTAAAGAAGCAGTACTCGGCCCAAAGCTAAGAGAAAGGAAACTAACTAAAGTGGAAAGGGGGGGGGGGGGGGGGGTGATTATACCGACAGTTCTTCATCAAGCATTCATCAACATGTACTTGGAAACATCTGTACAACATCTGCTGAAGAGAACG
Source organism: Platichthys flesus (assembly GCF_949316205.1). NCBI lineage: Eukaryota > Metazoa > Chordata > Actinopteri > Pleuronectiformes > Pleuronectidae > Platichthys > Platichthys flesus. The sequence continues at coordinate 21,306,144 of NC_084949.1, forward strand.
GGTATAAGAAGTTAATACCTGTACACGTTTGCCTGGTTTTGATACATTAGCCGTTTGCTGTAAGCACTGCGTAGAGTAACGCTCCATTTTGGATTATATCAACTTTTACATAGTATGTGTCTTTAAACTGCGGGTCCATCCGTATAGTGGTGGTGGTGGTGGGGGGGGGGGGGACTGCTCTACAAGTTACTGTACATGTTATGATTTGTCTGGCTTTTTGTAGAAATGAAGCACCTTAATGTAAAATGACTGGCTTTGTCAAAAAACTAAACCTTTTGCAACACACTTTTATAAAATGCTTTTTTATTATTTCTGGGAAGAGTAGATAAGTCTTGATTCACAAAGGGCTGGTTTTGCTTCATTGCGAGTAAAAACAGACATTTGGACAGCTGCTCTGGAGATAACACAAATGACAGCAATTACTATGGATGCACCTCAGTCAAATCCATTACCACAGCGGACTCGACCGAAAAATCATTTCCTTTAATGCGGCCATGTTTCCCCCCCGTCCTGCAGCACTCCTGGCCATTTCTGCACTACGGGAAAATTGCTCGTCAACGTCGCATTAATTCCACACAATGCCAAAAATAGTGATTTCATGACATGGGAGCCTCACGTGCACGCTTTTCCTTATACAAAGAGAGAGAGAGAGAGAGACATGTTTTTCATTTCAGAACAGAGTTAGCTTTGGACCTTTGCATATTAGTTTTGATTGTTTTACTACATTTTTGTAATTGAAAAGAAACTCAGTATGCGGATGTTGATGAAGGCTGTGACGACACCGATCGAGCTTCCAACTTGGACGTGTTCTGTTGAGTGTGATTATTCAGCTTGTGATGATGACGCTTGTTTAGCCCTTGGAATACTTTATATTCAAATAGACATTTAGCCGTACAGTGTTTTTTTTTAATTCCTGTGCCTCCTCGTGATGTCCCTGTGGTCCTGCAGCATGTTGCTCCACTGCAAAGCGAGAAAAAAGTATTGTCATGTTTTTAGTTTTTTTTTAAATAGTGCTATTATTTGTGAAAGACTGCATAAGCCACAGATAAGATTTGCAAAAACGTTTTTTTTTCTTTTTTTCTCCAGATTCGTCCGTTCATCTGATTTTAGTGCATGTGGACAGCATGTGTATCGATTTCCCTCTATGTGTGTGTGTTTGTGTGTGTGTGTGTGCACGTGGTCACTATATCTAGCGCATCCTAAGAAATGTATGGCTTCGTCTCCATAGAAAATACTGTTATTGTCTTTGGGGCAGGGACGGGGGGGGGGGGGGGGGGGGGGGGGCACACGGGTGGTGCTTCGGGGTGCTTTGTCACAAGTGCTGTTCAGCTCGTCACGCTGGCTCCACGACTATTCACAGCTCCGACCCGCACGTGGTTGAGTGCACGGTCAAAATCCATCTCCCCGCTTTTTTCCCACTTCCACCACCACGCCACTTCACTTTCCCAGTCCGAGAGACGAGGACGCCGGCGTAGCGGGGGACAGGGCGCAGGCCAGACAGCGCCGGCCCCTCGGAGCACGCCTCTCTCTCCTCTCACCGCCTCCCAGTTCTCAAATGTCGCTTCGGTCCCGACGGTTTGTCAGCGAGTCACTTCTTGTGGAAGTAGATTGTGTGAGTGAGGCCCGATTCCACCTTTGGTATCTGGTCGCTGATGATCTCCACCAGCATCTCCGGGAACTCCACCTTCAGCGCCCGGGACTCGCGAAAGGTGTAGAAGCAGAAGTCCAACAGGTTCCCCACCAGCTGGACAACACACACACACACACACACACACACAATATGTAGTGAGTAACACACTTTTCTGAGATTCACATCAAGCCCGACAAAAATAAATTCTCCTATTTTCTTTCTACAGTGTTATTCATACTTACACGTTAATAAGAAACAGTTCAATCCAGTTCTGTTTATTCATATGAGGGTGTTTACACTTCATTTACGCTCTGACCCCTTTTCAATTCTTTTTCAGCTCACCACTTGGGGGCACCACAGATGTTCTTCAGGGTAAACCTCCTTTAAAGAAGGGTCACCCGCTCAGCACTAACCCCATTCACTCAGTCATGAGGGTCATTGCATGCTGGTCATTTATCTCTGTGACCTCTCGCTGGCTGACGCTCACCTCTTGGGGCTTTGCCTACATTGCAGCGATGCCATTTTCCAGTTGACCCTCTCATAAGAGAAAACAACTAACAGTGATTTAGCACATTGGCCACAGTGACCGGTGTGTGCTCTGATCCAATAAACTCCGAACTGGCATCGATCCCTTTCTGTTCCATTCACCGATGCAGCCTGGTTACCGCCTCTTCCAAAATAACCTCCCCCCCCAGGGAGGGGGTGGGATGCAGTAATCCTTATTCCGAGCCACAGCCTCCACTGAACCCCTGAATGCATCATCCAAATCCATAATGCTGACATTTTACTGAAAACGTTTCCAGTGATATCGGAGCCCCAAAGTGCCACTGGACACCTCGCCCTGTGTGTGAAGGCATGGCATGTGGACGTGCTGCCAGGGGAAGCCTGTGCTGTACCGTGGGCAGCTGGCAGATGAGAGGCGGTCGGAGCGAGGGCTACTTACATCATGCATGGCGTCCAGTAGCTTGGTGAGCTGGAAGAAGCGCTGCCAGGTTTGGCCAGAGTTGTTGGTTGCTTTCCCCACCGAGCGCCGGAGCTCCTTGATGTAATTAACTCTCATCTCCTCGAACGCCGCCTGGTTCTTCAGACCCTCCTTTGGAACTGGGGAACAAACACAGACAAATCGCACTGTCATCCGCTGGACTGGATGAGAGGGTGAACTGGAGAGGGTACTGGTTTGAAAATGGATTTCAGCCGATGAGGGTTTCAAGCTTAATGAACAGATTTATTGGAAATGACCAGAAACTGGGGATAAAATAACTAAGTCTGAAATTCTGGCAGAGAGCATGTTTTCCAGTTTATATGTTTTCCAAATACCTCATGTGCTGCTGATCATTTTTATGATATTTAGACATATATATTGCTCTTCAGTCCGTTCAAAGATTGGAAATAGTGTACTTTTTATACTGATTTAGTAAAGTGCTGTGGTCGACTGTTTCAAAGTTTATTAAAACTAAATAAACCATGTGTCAAAATCACATCAGTACAACAGTACACGAGATACGCGAACCCCAGACCGACAGTGGTTTCAGGAACAAGCTCATGAAGTACCCTGATTTGTTAGATAGGTATTTTTTGAATGAATCAGCTAAAACAGATTTAAACATTGATAATAATAGTTCCAAGCCCCTCTGAGTTAAATATCCTAAATTACAGCAAAGAATACAAACTAGTGTTCACCTGCAATGAAGGAAACTAGTCTGAAGCTAAATGACATGCTTATGGAATTGGCTGAGAAATGCACCTTCTCATTAGCAGTTAATGGGCTGAGCGATACACAACCACTTGTATGTTTCTTTTATGTGCAGACGTGAAACTGTGTAGAGGGAAATTAGAGCCACTCTGTGATTTACACTCCCACACACTGCTGCCTGTTTGGGACTTTTCTCCCCATGTTGACGACCTGAGCCTGTTTAGCAGCTCGTTACAGACACGTTCACCAGCTCAGGTGGTAATTAGTTTTTCCTATGGCCACAGTTTCATGGAAGACGAGTGAGACGCTGAAAGGCCGTGATTAAAAGTGAACTCAGCAGAAGTGACAGCAGGGAAAAAAAGGGGGGGGGGGAACGAAAGAGCTTCTGTTAATGTCGACCAGAGCTCATTCATCAGGAAGTTTGTTCGATGGCCAGATGTGAGGGATGAGATGTCTGCAGCCTCTTTCTCCCTCAGCCGGAGAACAAAGTCACAGATTTGCTCTTGATGATGACATTCAGCCGCTGGCCACCAGATTAAGAAACTTCACCTCTCTGTGACGGCCCTCCTCCAATCACATCAGGGAACGCCCCAAGTTGTCCTTCACCAAACACTCAAGAAATGACGACACCTTCCATCCATCCATCCATTTATCTATCTATCTTTCTTGTAATCTATCTATCTATCTATCCATCCATCTATCTATCTTTCTTGTAATCTATCTATCTATCTATCTTTCTTGTAATCTATCTATCTATCCATCCATCTAACTATCTATCTTTCTTGTAATCTATCTATCCATCCATCTAACTATCTATCTTTCTTGTAATCTATCTATCTATCTATCTATCTATCTATCTATCTATCTATCCATCTAATTATCTATCTATCTATCTTTCTTGTAATCTATCTATCTATCCATCCATCTAACTATCTATCTATCTATCTATCCATCTAATTATCTATCTATCTATCTATCTATCTATCTTTCTTTCTTGTAATCTATCTATCTATCTATCTATCTATCTATCTATCTATCTATCTATCTATCTATCTATCTATCTATCTATCTATCCATCTATCTTTCTTTCTTGTAATCTATCTATCTATCTATCCAGGTATCTTTCTATCTATCCGTCTATCCATCTATCTATCTTTTTATCTATCCATCCATCAGTCCTACTTAAAAATGAAATCAGTTAAAATTGAATAAGGATTCAATAACGGCATTTTCTTTCTTAAACAAAAACAACTCAATTGTTTGTTCTATCTTTATCGATTTTTTCAATTTTCTGTTAATTACTTTCTTAATAATTTAGTTATTTAATAATTTAGTCTAGAAATTGTCTCAAAATAGTAAATAAATCATCACAACTCCCAAAGCTCAAGATGAATATAATCCGACCAACAGTCTCAAACCAGATATATATGCAATTAAAATTTATATAATATATACAATATAATAAATCTAGATTAATTGTCACCTTCAAGAAACTGAAATCTATTATTTAATTATTAAAGATATCACATTATTGTCATTTAGCTTATATTACATTATATAATTGGCTATATAATTGAAAAGCTAAATGTTGGATCTGTTATGTGGAGCCGAGCCTCACGTGTTCAGAACATCTCATTTCTAGAGAACCTCCTCTGAACAACATCTCATTTCTGGAGAACCTCCTCTGAACAACATCTCATTTCTGGAGAACCTCCTCTGAACAACATCTCATTTCTGGAGAACCTCCTCTGAACAACATCTCATTTCTGGAGAACCTCCTCTGAACAACATCTCATTTCTAGAGAACCGCCTCTGAACAACATCTCATTTCTAGAGAACCTCCTCTGAACAACATCTCATTTCTGGAGAACCTCCTCTGAACAACATCTCATTTCTGGAGAACCTCCTCTGGACAACATCTCATTTCTGGAGAACCTCCTCTGAACAACATCTCATTTCTGGAGAACCTCCTCTGAACAACATCTCATTTCTAGAGAACCTCCTCTGAACAACATCTCATTTCTAGAGAACCTCCTCTGAACAACATCTCATTTCTGGAGAACCTCCTCTGAACAACATCTCATTTCTAGAGAACCTCCTCTGAACAACATCTCATTTCTGGAGAACCTCCTCTGAACAACATCTCATTTCTAGAGAACCTCCTCTGAACAACATCTCATTTCTGGAGAACCTCCTCTGAACAACATCTCATTTCTAGAGAACCGCCTCTGAACAACATCTCATTTCTGGAGAACCTCCTCTGAACAACATCTCATTTCTAGAGAACCTCCTCTGAACAACATCTCATTTCTGGAGAACCTCCTCTGAACAACATCTCATTTCTAGAGAACCTCCTCTGAACAACATCTCATTTCTGGAGAACCTCCTCTGAACAACATCTCATTTCTAGAGAACCGCCTCTGAACAACATCTCATTTCTGGAGAACCTCCTCTGAACAACATCTCATTTCTAGAGAACCTCCTCTGAACAACATCTCATTTCTGGAGAACCTCCTCTGAACAACATCTCATTTCTAGAGAACCTCCTCTGAACAACATCTCATTTCTGGAGAACCTCCTCTGAACAACATCTCATTTCTAGAGAACCTCCTCTGAACAACATCTCATTTCTGGAGAACCTCCTCTGAACAACATCTCATTTCTAGAGAACCGCCTCTGAACAACATCTCATTTCTGGAGAACCTCCTCTGAACAACATCTCATTTCTAGAGAACCTCCTCTGAACAACATCTCATTTCTAGAGAACCTCCTCTGAACAACATCTCATTTCTGGAGAACCTCCTCTGAACAACAGGTCGTGTTCGCTCCTGTTTCAACAGGGAGGCCAGAGAAGCAACTGGTCACATGGAGCAGCTTCTGGAAGCTAATGGTCGTCACCAGAGACTCGAACAGCAGATTCACAGCATCTCTGAACGTGTTGAGAACAAACAGAGTCTAATACGTTTTAATGGTGGGTTTTTTTTTACACACTTTTAAAAAATACACTTCACCTCTCATTTGAAACTGGTTCTCCAGAACGTTTGAGGGGCCACGACGCCTGTAATACTCAGAAACACGACCCACTGGTAGCAACACCAGCATACAAACCAGTAACTGACAGGACCTGTTTGGGTTGTGCAGAACAAATGGCTGCGGGCGTAATCCTACTTCTTGTCAGTTAGCATCGCATCGTTTTTCAGAACAGAGCATTGTAGGTCAATAACTCGCAGAATGTGTGTGTTTGTGTTTGTCTGCCTCCCTCTCGTCGGCTCTGTCTCTTTCCATTCCGTTTCTCTTCATCCTACTTTTTACGCAGCAAACACCTTCGGGGCTGCGACGCACAACGAGTCGAGGAAAACAGATCTGAAAACAGATTGGACCCTTGTGTAGAGGGCACGAGCTCTCCGGCTTCATGTTCACGGCTGACATGACGAGAACGTGTTAGAACCCGCACCAGCGCACGGACCTTTTGTTTGTCTCCCGCTGACACACGTGCGTCCCGTGTGGAATCGAACCTGGCATTTACGGCTGTCACCATAACCAAAAACACAGGGCCTGTGTACCTCGGTAATCGGTGTCAAATGGATTTCTTGCTGCCGTCCTTTCAACTAGGCCGTATTTATTATCGTGGCGTGCACCTGCATTATTCTTTGCACCACGAGGCCATGAAAGCTCCTGAATGCACATAAACATAAACTCTCACATTCAGGAGCTGCCATTGGCGTGTGTGTTGTTGTTGAGGCACATGCAGCCTCCTGCTCCGGGTGCTGCTGCTGCTGCTGCATACCTGACTGACAGCTCGGCTCCGTCTGCTTTGATTTAAGATCTGATTCTACTCGTCGGGGGAATTTATACGACGAGAATGACTGCGGTGACAAGAGGGAGTGAGTCAAGCTGTAGGGTGTGGGTGAACAGGAAACCCTTTATTTAAACATGATCAAAAAAGACTAATGACCGGTTGGAGTTGAAAACTTGAATCGCCTAATTAAGTGTTTAAGATGTGTCATCGCGGTCGCCCGGTTGGAGGGAGGCTCGCTCGCCCGGCGTAGAGCGAGCAGAGCATCAAATGAGCAGAGCTGACTCTCTGTGCAGAGGTGAGGAGAGCAACTGGTTTGAGCAGGCCGCCGCTCCGGTGCCAAATCCAAACAGGGTCATGAGACGCCGCGGGCTCAGTGAAACCCTAGCCAAGGTCAGAGAGGGATAACAGCCCTTTCTCTCTTCTCCCTTCATCCCTCCTTCCTTTTTTTCTCTCTCTTTCACATGTTCCCCCTCTCTCAATTTAACACACACACACACACTCAGTGACTCTGTAGTACTTGCTCGGCTGACAAGTTCTGACAACTTCTATGTAAACATTTCTGACGCCGCCCGCTCCACAAGGCCCTCACATCATCTCTGAATGACTGGAGCTTAAAGGAGCTTCCTGCAGGGCCGTGGAACAAGCCTCAGACAGCGCGGCTCGTTGTGTTGAATCACGAGCGCTTCCTTTGCCGAGCCTCCAGTCCCGTCGACTTTGGAAAAAGCCCGGCACGGCAGGAACCTCTCTGCTACACATTGCAAAAACCAACCTTCTATCTCAGTTCTTTAGTTTGACTAAATCCAATAACCTGGAGCAGAGTGAGGAACCTCCAGTTTCCCTGTTTCTACACCTGCCTCTTTTATCCACCACCTCCCCTTTGAAATTCCAGCTCGGGCTTTTGAAGGAAGTGGAGAGAAATAGCAGGTCTTGGAGCGCTGCCTGGTGCTCGACCGGCCTTTATTAAGTACAGCAGGGCTCTCTGGAAAAGCTCCAGAGGAGGAGAGCGAGGCCACGGCAACAGAAGGACCAGCTCTGACCCCCCCACCCCTTTGTCTCCTCATTCTTTCTCCCTACAGCTATGCACCTGTCTCTTTCTCACCAACACCAGCTCTCACTGTCAACATTTGTCTGATTCCACTCTTTAAATCTCCCTGTTGGTTTCCCATCTTCTCTCCCCTCATCTCCCAGCATCCAATAGCTGAAGTCCAGCTGGAGCTCCCCTATTTCCAGATGACTCAACAGCACTGAGGTTACTCTATATCGTGCTTTCACACCACCTCCTCCATATGTCAATGTACTATAAAGCCAAAACCAACCTGATACCATCGCTGTGGGAAATGTATCAGTCTCTACTCATAGATTTTATAGATTTACTTCCCTGTGTACTGTGTGTACTACAGAAGGTACTACACTAGAAGAACCTTGTTTCCTTGCAAGATTAATGAACCAAAAGGTTCCGAGCCAAAGGTTTAATCTTTAGATACATGTATATATATATATATATTTACATAATCTGTTTTGATGTATAATCTCCTCTCAAATTAATTAGAAAATAGCTGTCAACCAATATTGTGGGGTAAACAAAGTGCAGTTTTTTGCTTTTCTGCATTTGTGTTTTGCAAAGGAAACAGTGAGACTCAATTCTAATCTTTTATTTTTTAATAAATATATTTTTAAATCTATTGCAAAATAAGTCAGCATTGAATAATACAATTAAATTTGAAAGTGGAATAAATGAAAAACTAACTTCCACTTAATTTAAAGTGAATTTGTATTATTTACAACATCACTAATTGGAAGCCAAGGAAACAAAAACAAATCTGATACAGTTCTGACCTTGTAATTGATTCTCATGTGAGGGACTTCAACTTGTAACGTGATGTTCTCAAATAATTCAAAGGTTTTGCAATGTGAACAGACCAGCTGACCCAAACTGGTTAAAACTGTCACGCCACGGAGTAATTAAGCTTTTCCGAGCTCGCTCATTAGTCCAGCTTTCATGCACAACTTTCAGAAGCCTCGCTCTCTGAAACATAAAAACTCTGCCAATGAATATTTCCACTGATTGGCACTGGTGCTGAGGTTCAGGGAGAGAGAGAGAGAGAGAGAGAGAGAGAGAGAGAGAGAGAGAGAGAGAGAGAGAGAGAGAGAGAGAGAGAGAGAGAGAGACAGAGACAGAGAGAGAGAGAGAGAGAGAGAGAGAGAGAGAGAGAGAGAGAGAGATCTGGCAGGGTGCAGACTCCTCAAATACCTTTCCTCTAACTATTGAAGCCAGGGCCCACGTCAACAAAGAGAAACCAGCCTGTATTAGGTTTGATGTCCCCGTGTCTCAAGTGTTGTGGTTATTGTTTTCAATGAGTAATGAGGGATGTGGACGGTGAAGTTATGACGCAGAAGCCATCACCGAATCTGAGTGGCAGCAGCTCATAGTGCATTGTTGTGCTGGCAAAGTAATTCAAAAGAAAAGCTTCTTTTCAGTTTCGGTTTGAGCAGCCTGGGCCGACGCCTCCTCTCTGTGAGGCGGCTGCTGCAGAGCCTGTGGGCGAAGTTTGGCCGAGAGTGGTGACAGAGTGAGACCTTCTGTAGTGAGTGATGGAAGTATTCTGTTTCTCTATGGGCAATAGGTAGACGAATGAAAACAGATTAGTCTTCATTCAGAGAAAAGGAAGATGAAGTCACAGCTCGACTCTTCTCATTGACATTTACAGAATGTGGCTGCAGTGTTCCTGTAAGTCAATTTGAACCGAAGCCAGTGGATATATGGTTCCTATCTACAGAGTGTAGAAGTTAAAGTTAGTGTTGATTTGTCAGTGGAAAAAAAGAACAAACACCATTATTTTTTTATTATTTCTTAAAACAATTTCTTATAAAGAATTACACCATAAGGCAGCTCTGCTCTTGACTTGCATGGTGCGACCTGAAGAACCTGTGGATTGTGCTCCTCTTCATCCCGATGGCCCGTCCATGGGGTTGAGTTTCACTGGATGATTATTTCACTCTGAGGCTAAAGGAATGAGCACGATTTAAAAGCCGATTATCAGAGATTAAAACATATCAGAGTATCATCTGAATCAATTTTGCAGGAAAATATTTTTGTAAGAGTATTGCCCTTTCTTCCAAATTCCTTTTTCTCCAAAAGGAAAAAAATATTTTTATTATCTTGTGCTAAACTGCCAGTTAATGTTTAGAAAGTGAGTAAGAAAGGAGACTTACCGCATTTTACACGAGGAGAAATTGGCGTCTGGAAACGTCTGGTTGGTTTGAAATGAGAAGGAGGCGGAGCGCTTCACCAGGTTTTGTTATCTCAATAACTCCGGCAGAGTTTGCGTACTTTGACGCTGCATAGTTTTCTCCTAGTTTCCAGGAGAATATTTTGTACACCACATCTTTTAACTCTGAATATTTTCACCAACACCGGGAGGCGCGCGTTGGGGGGGGACACTTGGTATTTTACTTTTGCTGTTGTTGAATTAACGCAACAACATATACAGTGTCCAAATACTTTGACACTGTATATTTAACACTGGGAGATTGACTATTCAGGTGCATGCAACATCAACCTTGATTTCCACGCCTGTCATGCATGTTAATGAATTATTAAGAATGAGTTGAATGCGTGATCTAACAGAAAAAGGGCGTGTCAGTGCCAGCACTGTCAGTCTCAGAGTCGTGCGGTGGATGGAAGAGACTCCAGATCAATGCTTCTCCTGTGGGAGATGTGGGAGATGTGGGAGATGCTAATTTGAGAACATACAAGGCTTCATGTTGTAAGAGCAGACAAACACGGAGACGCCCCCAATTATCCAATTATCAGTGACCTGAGAACATCAGCACTGTGGATTCTGGTGAATCCGGCTGCCGAGCGTGCCGCTGTAATGGATGAGTCATGGTGCAGCAAGGCATCGCACTCACAAAGCACCGATTGGAAGCTTGTTGAAATAGACAGAGTTCAGTGTGGTACAGGTGACTCTCTGTTAATGGGCCGACATGTTCAGGTAAAGTGGTCGATTTGTTCTATCACTCAAAAGAGGAGCAATCTGATGAAAGCACATCAACAACCTGCCTCAGTGCAAAGTACCACCACAGGTAGCGCCCATTCTCCACCTGCCTCCACCCGTTTGTACTGATTTGACTCTGAATTGCGTCGCTTGCTCAAAATTTGACAGCTGTTATTTTGGTGATGAGATAATCCTCAGTTTTTACCAAACAGTGATTTCACCCAGTTTTACAATGTTCTTCAATAAATGTTTTTTCAAATGATATTTCATTATAGGTAGTGAATTGTGCTCGCAGGCAGGTTTTGGCACGTGGTGCAAGTAATTCTGCAGAACACATAATCGGCGCGAGCGGGTTGGTACAAGATGAATCAATGTGATGCAGTGCTGTAGCAGCCTCACCTGTGCTGAGGAGCAGGAGGACCTTCATGGAGAGGAACTCGTCGTAGCTGAGCTGCAGCCGCAGGAACTCCTGGCTCACCTGCCTCATGCCCAGGCACAGGTCGTACATGGCCGACTGCTGCATGCGGTCCCTGGAGAAAGAGGGGAGAGGTGAGAATCTTTAGAATTAACAGAAATAGCAATTTCTCTCAGAGCCTTTTTTATTAGATTGTGTTAGTAATTGGTCAAATATATGCTCGCGCAGGGCGATATGATCACCAGAGGTCTGCAGCAGTCAGGGGGGGGGGAGCGGGGCAGCGAGTTGAAGCTTCTCCTAAGTCCTCGGATAAACTGCCGCAGGGGTCGGCCACTGGGTGAGATTCAGCACCAGATTCTTCTGATTATTGGGTTTTCTCCCTCTCACCCTATCGACTGATACAGATGTTCACGGGAGCTGTGGGAGCTGTGGGAAATGTGGGAGCTGTGGGAGCTGATCTCCGTCGTGGCAACAGCATCCATAGAATCACTTGGAGGCAGCACAGCGTTCTTTTGGATTCTGCCATTTTTTATATTGAGCTGAATTACAAAGCTTTTATTTTGAAAAGTTGTGAATTTTATAAAAAACATTAATATAAAATCATCCTTGCAGATAAACCAGGTAGGATGAACACAAAGGTGGAGACTCACTTCTCCGAACTGGCATGTTTACAATGGGCACGGTACTAGTTTAATGAAACTTTGTTATTTGGACCCTAACTGTTATTACCTATCAAGATATATTGGACTTTTTCTTATATTGCTAACGATGACATTGATTTATCCTCCAGCCCTGATCCATGCTTATTATTCCCTCAGTACAAACCACAGCCCTCACTGGCTTCTCCCAGCTCTATTCCTATCACGCCAGTTCAGCCCAGTGAAACAATATTTCCACAGAAGTGCAGAGAAGGATCCTGCGAGTCTGGGCTGAGAGCAGAATACAAAATCCACCCGGATGGCAGAGTGCTGCGGACAGTATCGCAGCACAGATGCACCACTTCTCCGAGACTGGGGTGGAACCAAAGACCCTCACTTCCCACTCCAGTCACCACAGAAACCAGTCAAAGGAGGACGTGTCTTTTCCTTTTTATTTATGTTGACAGAAATGACCCACATCTGAGTGTATGTAGCTATATGTTCACTAAACTTATGTGACCCGACACTTTCCTGCTCCACCCGGTTGACACTGGTTTCTCTATCAGTGAAACAATCTCTCTGGGTTGCACGACATGAAAGAAACTTTGGCACGGTGACACGGTACGAGCCAATCAGGAATGTGCTCCGCAGATGCCACAGATTGGAGGGGAATCTGTGGCATTTGTTGCCATCATCTCTCCCATAAATCACCACAACCTCAAGTCCACAGTAATTAAGTGCGTGTGGCGTGGCTCCACATGAAAGAGGTCGGGAGTTTCCCCCGACAAAAACATTGAGGCTACATCGTGGAGCCCGGAGACTTCGGTCCGATAACAACAACAAGACCAAACGTTTTGTAAGTGCATAAATGTTCTTGTTAATGCACAGGACAGGATAAAGCTTTACAGTATTTACAGTACAGCTGTCGGCCCGATAAGGAAGTGACAAACTGTGACGGCGTGTGAGAGGACGTGTTTCCTCCGCAGAGTCTGAGAGCAGTTTCCCAAAGTGCAGCGAAATATCATCTAATGCAACTTTGAGCTGGAGTTTCTAAAGTCTCCACACGTTTTTCTCTCTCTCTCTCTCTTTCTCTCTCTCTCTCTCTCTCTCTCTTGCACTCTCTTCCTGAAATCAATTTTGCTGAATCACTTCCCAAAATGAGCTGCTGGTTTGGGGAGGGCAAGAGCAAAAAAAGAAACTGGCAGCAGTCTCTCTCCTTCCTTCCTTCTCGCTCCCTCCTTCTCATCTTCTCTACATCTTTCTGTCTCGCTCCCTCAATCTGCTTCTCCTTCCATCTTCCTCTCTCTCTCTCTCTCTCTCTCTGTGTTGAACTCTGTCTCCCTCTCTCTCCCTCTCTATCTGTTTCTATAGTTAAAGATTCAGGAGGGAGCGAGGAGTGAGGGGAGGAGAAGGTTCAGCTTCACCTTTTGGCTGAGGGGAAACCAGAAGCTGAAAGTGTGTCCAAACTTATCTGAAATAACAATCACCAATTCCCTATTAAAAGTCAGATATCATGTACAAAGTAATTCTAGTAATATTAATCTATCGTTAATATTAAGAAATAATTGGTAAAAACAGCTTCACAGATTCATCAGAAATGCACTTTGAGCTCTGAGCCTTTGGGTGGGTGGTCCGGTGCCGGGTTTTGATTGACAGCTGAGCTGACAGGGGAACAGGGACACTACGTAAATCGTACTGCGGCAGAAATGCTTGTCGGGATTTGACGCCGCACAAATAAAATAGAATTTAACTGAATGGAATTAACTGCAGGTTCGAGTCAAGGACAGACTGTGTTATTGTCAAATGAAGACCAGACCTCAAAGCTTCTGAAATAAGTGACATTGACATTTTCTGGCAAAAAATGAAATTTGAGGCTGTTTAATTTGTTACAGCTGACTGAGAGAATTCAGCTGCCCAGCCTCCAACCTCACTGCTCACATGTGTTTCCTGTCTGAAGCGCCGCCAGCCAGACGTCCATCACTGCAACTGTTTAGAGTTTACAGTATAGATTGAAATCTAAATATTTCATAATGTATATGAAGCGAGAGAGATCCCTCTGGTTTGTTTCTGTGGACATTGATCATATTGTCTCTGTTTGACGAGTGTTGCTCTTTTTATTTCTACCTTTTCCAACATGTACAATAATCTAATCATGATCAAGTGCCCAGAACTTCAGGGAACCAGCCTTGTTTTTCTTTAGCAAGCACCAAACACACATAATAAGACTTAATGCAGACGGATTCGACTTTGTCTTTAATGTAAAATGCACATTTGTCTTTCACTCTAGCTCAGCGAGTGGACAGGCTCCTCATTAAATACCTTAATGCCCCGAGTTCACAGGCACTGAGTAGCTATGGAAGCGAGTGTGCTCGGTTAAAGCCGTAAAATCTTTTTCGGAATTCGCAGCAAGAAGCACCCCCCCAAAAAGACACAGCAAGTGTGGCAGTGACATCTAGACTTCTCTGAGATACAAGAACATCCAGACCGACCTCCATCTCCAGCAGGTCTACATCTCATCTTAATCTCCATCTACTCTTTCAAGATAAATACCAGGCCCATCCGTCAATGATACAGGAACCACACCATACAGCCTGCTGCGCGATACAATTTCAATATTTACCACAACCAAAGAGATTGTGTCTGTTTTTAGGCAAAACAACTACTGAACAATTTTTCTTGAAACTCGGCACAAGGGTTGGTTAAAGCCCAAAGGAAGAGCGTAACCTCTTAAAGAGTGGATTAAATGAAGGGGGCCGATTCACATTTGTTCTTGATAAACAAATTGGTCATATTAATGATATCTGTCCTTCTGGAGAGGATTGAATCAAGGGGCCAGATTCAGAATTTTTTTTTTACATCCTGACATTTAGGGGAATTTCTCAATATAAAATATGCTGATATCCATGAACAGGTTAAAAGCTGTGTTCAGTATATTTCTATGTACGTAGTAAACGCTATGTATCTCAGTATATGAGTTTATGCAATACACTGATGAAGTGGCCTGATCCTGAAATGTATTCTGAACTTGCAGCAGCGATTCAAGCCGATGCAGATACTCCTCCCTTCCACAGAAGAGCGTGAGATCGGCTGACACCTGCGAGGGAGTGGGTGTGGCCCAGCAGAGGACAGGGTGATAATTGCTGACATGTGTGTGTGTGTGTGTGTGTGTGTGTGTGTGTGTATGTATGTATGTGAGCGATGGAGGCTTACACTCAGCAGGGGAAGAGTGGCATGACTTGGGAGTGACGTGTCTTGGAAATGTTTGAGCCAAAATAGGAACTACAAGCAGAACCAGTTTTAAGTGGCATTAATCTTGAGTCATAACAATTAAACTTTTAACAGATTCTCTTAAAACCATTAACTGCAAACGAGAAGAGCAGGTTTGATTTGTTGTCTTTAACCTTTCATCGCCGCTGATTGAAACTATCAATTATCTGGAGAATTGTATCGTTGCATTGTCTTTCTGAACTGGGTGACACTCTGATGCTAGAGACTAAACCCTCTTTAAAATACCTCAACTGTCAGCCAGCGAACAATTGTCTTTTTTCTTCATAACTCCTCGACTAGGAGAAATTAACCCCACTCGGCTTTACCTCACACAAACACAGACCGATCTCCTAGTTGCCTCATTACTGGACATTTTCTCCCCCACACAGTTGCGTAGCATAAGATCCTATGTATGTGCTATCATCAATAACATAATGAAATCTATAGGTGTCGTCATTATTATAATTGTGTAGTGTTTGCTTGCTGTGAGGTCTCGACCTGACAGCACCTTGAGATGTATGTTGGGAATTGGCTCGAATGAATTGAGTTGTAAAACCCAACCAGAGTTTCCATTTCATATCTCAGTGGGATTGGGGGGGGGGGGGCTACGCTCTGAGTCGAGGCCTCTAATCGTCTCCTACGCCCAGTGTTGTTAACTGTAGCAGCTTCAGGCCTTCGACTGGTATCGCCAAAATAAAACAAAAAAATTAAGTCTCTATCACAAAATGAAATTTTCTCCACAAACTGTTAGTCTCAAAGAGAAACACATAATTCTTAATAAAACTGTAAGCCACTTGGCACTAAACAGATTAGGGGATCAGGGGATCTGTGGTGTGGCCCACTGGTGCTCCACCGCCTGCGTAAACCTCACACACACAGACACACACACACACAGAGTGACGTAATCGCTGCATTGAACAATGTCATTTGTACGTCTGTTTATTTATTTATTTGCTGGGGACAATCTGACCCACTAACATTGACTTACACAACCTATTAGTCGGAGTGTTTAAACCTGGCCCTGCATGACCCTGCTCCTCTCCTCTCGGCTGCCTACAGGGGCTGCTGTTCTCCTCTTTGATTCACTCTACACCATTCAATTCATCCCCGGCCGTGCACTTCCTCTCCACTCGCTCTCCTGGTCAATTACATAAACGCAGATTAAGTGGGACGGAGAGCTGCCCCCCCCCGCTCGTCTTCCACGGCCCCCGTCTGCCTGTGAAGTGGCAGGAATCAGGTGCAGGAAATCTGACCTTGTGTCAAGTGCACAGGCAACGTCATCGCCCGCAAAATCTCAAGTTTGTCCCTCTCAGTGCTTTTCAGGCATGTTAATGGAACGCCTAGAATAGTGCAGCAGGGAAAAGACTCTCTCCAAAGTCCAAGAGCAAAACTAATGTTTGTGCATAAATTTGCATCACAGGAGAAGCTGGACATAGCAGAAGCCAATAAGCATCAGTAGTCAACCAGCAAGTGTCCAACCAATTTCTGTATCTGCTTATTATCTACTCCCAGAAAGCATTTACACTCACAATTGTAATAGAAAGGCATGTGTGTTGAAGATCGCACACACATCAGACAACATCAGATGTATTTTACATGTGCTGGTGAAACTGTTTTCTGCTTCAAAAATGATGTGCAGATCACAATATTTGATATCAGTACCGGTACATTAATATTGTCAGAGGTATGTGCTGTATACTGCAGATATGAAAGTGTGTGTGTGTGTGTGTGTGTGTGTGTGTGTGTGTGTGTGTGTGTGTGTGTGTGTGCGCCTACTCGTTAAAGATGAGGTCAGGGGCAAAGTAGAGCATCTGTCCATTGGTGTGTTTGTACGAGCGCCAGCTGAGGCAAAAGGAGGACAGACACATCCACGAGTACTGGATCAGGGTTATTTGGTCCTCGATGGGCAGGCCCCGGAAACCTAACACACACACACACACACACACACACACACACACACACACACACACAAACACACAAACAGAAAGATGAAACAGATGAGAAGAAAGAACAATTAAATGCGTGTGTGTGTGTGTGTGTGTATCAGTGTGTGTGTGTCCCTGTGCACAGATCGTACGTGCAGCTACGTCATGTGCACTTCACGTTGTATTTTTTCGTGCCAATATTTGTTTAGACGTGAAAACCACAGAGAAGTATTCATCCGTTCTTCTTTTATGCAAATCCCAGAGGGCCTGCAGTTATTGGTGTGTTGTCTATGGAGCCCCAGAAATAGAGTCGAATAGGAAACTTGCCAAACTCTCAATCAAACTCTGGCAAGAAACTTCTCAGGCAAAAACACACGGGCCAACTGAGGACACACAAGTGACTTATCAAGGCTCAGGGACTATTTCCGTCTGAATGCATGTCAGTCTGCCAAAAACAATCATTTTAAAAATATATATTTGAAGCAAAGGTACGTCGGAAAAGCCTTGATTAACACTGTTTATATTCATTCAGGCGGAAGCTTCTGTAGATGGAGATTCAACATCTGTATCTTTTTTACTGACGTCACTTTTATTGACTGACACAGGAAGAGGCGTCGATCTTTTTGAACATTTTGTTGTTACTGACGCTATTGGTTGGTGAGGCCCTGCGTGTGAGCCCTGCCACATCCAGAGCCGAATGCAGGCGCTGGCACATCTGAAAGTCGATGGTACTCGTTTTGACCCTTCTGTCTGGCTCCCCTTCTATTTATACGTCCGGATATGGCAAGCAGACACCGAGGAGGTATCAAATATTTGCAATTCAGCAAATTAAAGGGCCTCAAAGAGCTACCTGTGAGGTATCTCTCCCACTGACGGGCATTTTCGGGGGAACTTCTTCACCCCTTCTCAACCATTTTATCTTGTTTTTCTTCTAGGTTAAAAAATGAACAGGATAAGACACGAGATCTTCTGTTCACCACCACATCCGACGTCTCCGATGTAAATGAGTTCTCGTTTGGAAAATCGTAATCTCGATTCTATTTAATGGTGAAACAGGATTCGCTGCTAATCCTCTTGAAGATTTGTGGAATAATTTCCCTGACCTGTTATTAATAAATTTAAATTGGGTTCTGGGTTGTTATGCGAGATCAAACGTAAAGATGCCATGATATCTTTATTAAAACCAGATAAATAATCACAGAATAGAAACCAAGATATTTATATTTATTTGAGTGATAACTTTTATATTCTTTGAGTCGTCCATGAAAAAAATGTATTTACTTTTTCATTCTAAATGTGAGGCTCTATAATTTAAATCTTCCTGGTCAAAGACATATCGCTCTGGAAATTTACTGGATCTTTAAGATACTTACATTAACTAACCGCAGCCTTTTTATTGACTTTTAAAAGCAACAGAAAAAAGGTAATTCATCCGCAGTACAACCTGATATACTGCAGCCGTCTCCATTAAATTAAAACCTTTAAAACCTGTGATTTACACACCTCTACACATATATCTGTGAGGTCGGCGCTCACTCATAGATACACTACATATATTACACACTCATAAAGAGCGTGGAGGCCTCAGCCCATCGCTCCGCTGGTCACTAACCTGGAAGTACTTTGGCCCACTTCACCATGCGCACCATCTGCTTCCCGGCCAGGCGGTTGAGGCTGGACAGCAGGTGGTCGGTGGTGTCAGGCTGTGTGTTGTCGTAGCCAGAGTACACCTCCTCGGGCTCGATGAGCTCCAACACGCTGCAGATGGAGGGCGGCAGAAAAGGCGTGATCCCCCCGGGCCCGTGGGGCACCAGGGCGTTGGCAGCGCTGGCGTTCAGCTCCTTCTCTGAGGACAGGTAACCGCCACCAGCGCCACCTGTGGCCGTTTGGCCGTCCTTGGAGCCCGGCAGGTCCTCGCTGACTCCCTTCAGCTTCCCCAACTTTTTGGACTTTCGTGCTGGGGGGGGGGAACAGAACCGGCTCTTATTAACACATCGGTCACTTCTTACAGTCATTATCAGACAGGTAATGCAGAGGATGGACCTGTTAGGAGGTGGCTCCGTGTGTTTCTTGACCAAAGTCCAGCAGAATCAGGAGTAAACAAATACAAACACTCACACACTGTAGGTGCATCAACTGCAGTTCTGCAATAATCCCAATAGAGCTCCCTTTATGAATATTACATGAACTGTATTCCAATATACAGAAAGATGGTTGTGTTACTTAGCCACTGATATAACTGGGGATTGACAAAATAACAGAAACACACAACACAGCTCAGCAGCACCATAATCTCAAAGACGACCATGAAGACGAATCAACATCTCTATAAAACCAGCTCCATAAAGAGTGAAGATGAGATTCACTGCAGGACTGTCGTATTAGACTGGGCAGTAAAAGCAGTAGAACCCTCATAAACCATCCACTGGGTGAACATGTTGATGATCCTTCATGCAATTCAAATGAAACATCCACTCAGGTGTTCTGTTGCACGATGTTACTTGAACTGTAACAGCTCCTGAGCTAAAGTGCTATTTTCTCACCCTGCTGTTATTTGCACTGGGTTTTTTTTTTTTTATCAAACTGTGATGCATGAAATGATTTTCTCCTTCAATTTGATTCAATGCTAACTTAGCGTTGGTGGTTGCAGTCACACATTTTCCACATACTTCCAAAGCATTGACAAAATATTTGTGCTCTTTTACGATTGGACGTCTGTCAGCTCCCGTGAGTTAGAAATGATCTGCTGGGAGGAACGCTGTATCTCGGTCGGGTTCCGGTTCACTCTCAGATTTGAATAGCTGATGTCTAATGGGGTTTTCCCATAAAGTCTTTTTTAAGCATCACTCCCCAATCCTCTCTGTGCTTTGAGTCAATGAGTCAATAATTTGAGAAACATCTGTCTGCTGCTCGCATATCTCAAGAACCGTTCATCTCATCGTCTTCACACTGGCCCTGTGTTTTGTAAAGGACCCAAGGAAGTGTAGTGTCAAATTTTGTGCGATTTGGACACATGACACGTTCACTATTCATCACATTGGAATGAACAGACAACCAGAGCAGCAGCGGCTGGAACTCATCTAGGCTCAACAGACATAAAGAAAACTAAAACCAGCGTCAGCAGCCTGTGGTGATGCTGGTTGTAGCCCCACTTTATAGTTTGAACTTGCATAATGCGTTAGTCCAACATGAGTGAGTGACACAGGACAGACTCGTTCAACTTGTCTTTGTGGAGTTAACTCTTCTGCTCGGCTACCTGGCCGCTGCACATGTGCAGACACCAGCTCGACTCTGGACCCACCTTCACCCATCACACAGACTCCTGCTCCCCTGTGACCAGTCTATTTCAAACCTGTCTCCTCTGTGTGTGAGCATTATCAGTGTTTTAGAGGGCGGCGATGACAAAGCAGAAACAAATTACCCAGTTCACTCAATAATGAATCAATTTAATACGACTACTACAATAGTACTGTTTTGTTGCTTTGGATTTACACACTCACACTTTCACATGTGTCCTTCAGTGCTTTTCTGGGATTGATTTTCCTATTAATTTGTATGATTTCATCGTTTCACCTGCATGTTAATGTTTAAAGACGAAGTCACGGAACCAAAGGATAAGATGATCCTCACCTCTCACGTTTTAAACTTGACTCGTTTTGCCCTCATTCTGTTCAGTTCATTTTTAGTGCCCACATTTGTAGTGTAATTTATTTGATTGCTGACAATCTTATTGCTGTTGTAGATCCTTTCAAATTAAATTAATTTCATTCTGCTGTTATAATCGCAGTCCTCCCTCTGTCCTCTCACAGGGTGCTAAAGCAAGTAGTCTGCTAATGAGAAGGTCGAGGGTTCGATTCCTGAACCACAAATTACCCCTGACTGCTGTACCGGTAGTGTGTGAATTGGATGTATGTTTGATGGACTGGGTGCTAGATATAGAAGCACTGATGAATGTGGGTGAATGGGTGAATGTGCACTGCAATGTAAAAACGCTGAGTGGCCATTATAACTAGGACAGCTCCTAGTTTCCATGTCACCTCATATATATATTTCTATTTTTAAGAAATATCCCATTAGAGTTTCTCTCTGTGCATAATAACACGTCTTTTATTATTCTACCGTCACTAGAAGCTTTTCTTTCCAGCAGCCATTTTCTGAACCGCCGCAAGGTTGATGAAGGACTCGAGCCACGGAGAGCTTTGAGCCGGGCTGGGAGCTGTTGCTGTTTGGAGCCTGTAAAGCCCAGTTAGATCTTTTATGTGATACTGGGCTATAAATAAACTTTATTTGAGATGACAGCGGACAGTTCTACTGCATGTCCAAGTGACAGTTTTCATAAACCAGTGCAGTACTTTAGATAAGGTCGTATCAGGGGTGCTGTTCTCTAAACGCCTGATTTAGTGGATTTCTATGGGCGTTCATTAATTTGTTAATGATTAATTTGTTAAGGTTTCCTGATGGTCTGTACTCTGCTACTCTGTCCAGTTCCTTCAAGTAGAATTTGTAAATTTACCTTTTTCTGTAATTAAAATCTCTCCAATGATAATATTTGAAGTATAACATGCTACTTTTATCTGACTCAACATTTTATATATTAACCCTCCACGGGTTCATCGCCTGGACTGAAGGCGTTAAAACATGGGAACTAGCCGCGGGTCTTTATTTATTTACTAACAAATAGCATAAACTTCACAAACAATAAACTGCCCACTTGTTACGTTCACAGTTTTGCTGCTAACTTCCCACCATCACACACACGTTTATCAATATTGTTCTTCTATATCTCTTGAACTTCAGCTTGAGTATTGTTTGCCTGGCTCGCGCTGACAGAACCTCACTGGAGCACAGCAGATCTACACCTACTGTCAATGCAGTGTAAATAATAGGCCCCAGTATAGAGAACACATACATATGAGAATAGAGCCACACAAACATCCTATGACTCAGCTTCCCTGCCTCTCCTGTGACTACAGCAACAACCACTTTTCCATATCTACTTTCTTATTCTTAATAAGCCGAGCGGAGGCTGACTCAAATGTCAAATCTGAGACACGTGACTGAGCAAGTCTCCGACGGGGGTGTGACTCCTCACCTCCGAGGTTCATCCCGGCCTGGAGACACTTCCGTACGCGGCACGCCGGACAGTTTTTCCTCCGGATCTTGTCGATGATGCAGTCGTTCCTGCCGGCGCACAGGTAGTTGTGCTGACCTGAGGAGGAGAAGCAGACAAAGTCAGTTTAACGGTGAAATGTGCATGAACCGTTTGAAGATAAAAAAGGAGGAGAGAAACGGAGTTGATTGAGAATTCGACTTTCTACTTATTCCACCATCGTAATGTAGGTCAACACAGAAACCAGTGGAATGTCCCGGATCTACATTTTAATGATTACCAGTGAGATAATGATTGAAATTGGGATTATTCAGCTCTCACATTGCACGACACAGGACTATCGGTGTACTATAGAGGATCTGGCATGGGGGTATTAGAATTCTCTGGAATCAGGACACTGGCTGCAGCTAGACTTCTTCTCCTGACAGTGATGCTAACATGGCGAGAATCCCTCCTGCCTCCTGCCTCCTGCCTAGCCCTCAGCTAAACCCAATGATCTCCCATTTCAGAGCGCTTCCTTCCGCTCCACTAGCTCTTCACTGTACAGCTCCTCTCCTCCTCCACTCTTCTCCTCCGCCTCGCCTGCATCCCTATCCCTCTTTTTTCCTTTTTTCCACACGTCCGCCAGCCTCAGAGTGCCATACGCCCACTCACAGACCGGCTCATGCTCGTGCACGCATACAGTCATTCACTTGCTCACTCTCATATACATACACATTCACATGCACACATACACACATACACACACGTGCACACACAGCCAAAGCTGCTCCACTTGACCATTTTAAATAAAACTGCAAAATGTTGTATTTGCTTCCACAAACAAATGCACAAGGGACACACAACCCAGCTGGAGAGTTATATAGTGAGGTATAGTGATCCCAGTGACCCTGGTGTATGGATTTCTTCTATTAGGGTTAGTGTTCAAATTGTCTAACTGTACATACATGTCAGTGTATTCGGTCTTGTGTCTTCTAACATGTTCATCCTCTAGTGTTTGACCCTTTAGGGAGATTTCGGGCGCAGACTTTTCTCCGTGTTTTTCGATAGCAAACACATGCATCGTGTTTCCCTGCAGTTTGCTCACACACGTACGTTCTGTGCATCGGGCTTTGTTGCCTCCACGGTACAGTATTTGTGTTTGTGCAGCACTGAGCAGAAGTTGTTTTCTGAGCTAGCAGGAGTAGTGCGCAGTGTGTCTGTCTGGCTGCTGCCAAAAGCCAAGGAACCGAGCTGCAGGAGGAGAGGCAGCAGCTGTAGCCCCACCACTATTTCTGTCTAAATCACATGACCGTTACATAAGCCCATTTTTCTTGCTCTAAAAAACAGTAAACTGCGACACAGGAAACACAACGCAGCCATCCCCTTCCCCACCCCCCCTTGTGCACACACAAACACACACACACACACACACACACACACACACAGACACACACACGCGCTCTCACTTGGATAGGCCCGGACCAAATGGCTATTTAAAAAAATATAAAAAAACTCTGGAGCTTTCCTGTCAACTGTTTTGCTCGTTCCCTTGAATCTTGTTAATAATTGTTGGAGTGAAATTCACTTTATGAGACAGCTGAACTCAGTGGTGTGTGTATGTGTGTAACAGTGTGTGTAACTGTGTGTGTATCTGAAGGGGGAGAGAAGTTGTTTATTAATGCACCAGTGTGTGTATGTGTGTGACAGTGTGTGTAACCGTGTGTGTATCTGAAGGGGGAGAGAAGTTGTTTATTAATGCACCAGTGTGTGTGTGTGTGTAACTGTGTGTGTATCTGAAGGGGGAGAGAAGTTGTTTATTAATGCACCAGTGTGTGTGTGTGTGTGTGTGTGTGTGTAACTGTGTGTATATCTGAAGGGGGAGAGAAGTTGTTTATTAATGCACCAGTGTGTATGTGTGTGTGTGTGTGTGTGTGTGTGTGTGTGTGTGTGTGTGTGTGTGTGTATGTGTGTGTGTGTGTGTGTGTGTGTGTGTGTGTGTGCGTGTGTGTGTGCTCACATGGACTCACACTGGGTGTTTACCCCTGAATATGTGCATGTGCTTTTCAACCTGGCGCGTGGCAGCCTAACTGATGAACGTCACTTTTTCAGTGTTACCTGGTCAAATGTAACTTTCCTTTTCACCCAAAAATACACCAGTCTGCTTTTTACTGTCAAATTAAGTCAATAATGCCAAATCGTATCAGGATATTATCATATAAAATTCCTCACATTGTGTGAATTGTATGCAGAAGCCTTTTCACTGCAGATATGTTAACATAGCATGAGCATTGTCGCATGTTCCTGAACTCACATCCTGTACATGGCAACCCGCTGAGCTCTTTAATGGAGTCCACTCACGTCCACATTGGGCTAATGATCTCACAAACTGGCAACCACCCGCTGAGTTGGTCTCTGCTGTCCGTCAGCTCCAGCATACATCAGTTAGGAGGGAATTCTTCAGAGAGGGACTCTTCTCCTGCGGGGACCCCCACTTAAAGGAGAGGGGTCTGCCCTGCGGCCCCCCCCCATGGTACTGCCACAAATATGGTGCAACATCCACCACACACCATCAGACCCTCGCTGCCCCACATCAATAATCCCACTGTCACTCTCTGAAAAGGCATTTGGCAGAGTTAACACATGTCTTCTCTATAAACCAGCACTGGACACAGAAGATGGAACACAAGTAAAAGGGACGAGCTGGAAGCTGTGTCTGTCTCATGGATTAACGCCGTTTAATTATCCGCCAGCGTCGCATCCGGTCAATTCTCTGATCTCGCCATTCACTGGTATTCATGCAAAACCGAAATTACATAACCAAAAATACCCAGACAACCGAAAGTCCGGCCTCTCCGCGATGTAATTGTTGTAAACACTCTGCCAGCAATATGCAAATCACTGCCTTTGCAAAGGCTCGGCCACGCCTGGGCTCTGGACGACACACAAACAGCTGTGCTGGATGGAAATCCACTCAATTAAGTTTCCCTGTCTGGATCATTATAGCGAGAGGCTGCAGGAGATCAAATAGGATGCAAATAGAAGCTGTTATTTTTTGCTTACTAATGTCTCCACTTCTATGATAATAATGTTCGGTGTTGCAAACAGTCGCCCTGTGCATTTTCCACTTGATTTATTTCTACTATACATAATGTATTTAGTCATTATTTGGCATTTAGTTGTTGGTGGCTGTAGTATTGTATTTGAATTAATCACAGGTATAAAAGCAGTCAGCTGAGGTAGCATTTATAAATCTATCTTACAATACTCTCATACACAATTAATTATAACACAGATAAGACATTAAAATATGAGTCTATACAACAACCAGTGAAGTTACAGCTATAGAGGTCAGAGACTCATTTGGCCTTTTTCCAACTGAGAGATGACAGACAACGAAAACATGCTCTTCCATATCTCGTTACTCATCAAAACATATTTTTATGTGGATTAAAACTTCATTAAAGTATTTCTTGAATACATCTGACTCACATTTAGAAGGAAAACAAAGTGGAGTATTTCTGTTGGTGCAGTAACGTCTGCCTAACTTGTTGTTTCCTGTCTGCTAATAATACATTCTCCATCTGATCTGCACATTCACAGTCTACTGAGGTTAAAACACTCTCCTGCTGTAGCAGATCAATCGTCAGTGCAGACACTGAACCGGTACATAGGCACGTTTCCCTGGTTGAACACAAACGGTTTAACCCACTTCTTCTTTTTTTTTTTTGTCACTAAGGTGGAGGTCAGATTATCTTCACCGGAGATCCGTCAGGCCAACAGGTTGACGGGGAGGGGTCAGGGGAAGTGAGGGAATGGAGGAAGGAGTGTGTGCATGAGAGTGATTGACATCATCACGTGCACCAAACAAACCTGTTACTGTAAAAAAAAGAGGCTGCACAGGTCAGGAAATCCCAGCGTGTACAGCACTGGGATTATTAAGTATTTAAGTCATAGATGGGGCCACAAATGATTATGTATTTTTAAAGTATGAATGTAAAACGCACACACACACACACACACACACTGTAACAGTAAATTAATCTAGGTTGCATTAGAAGGAGACCCCTCCTCACGCTGCAGTCTCCAACCTAAATGCCTATTAGCAATGTGGGTCACACACATGCTTACAGTAAGCTTTGCAGATTTAATTTCTATCTACAGTGAGTGCATGTGCATGTGTGTGTGTGTGTGTGTGTGTGTGTACGTGTAGAGCATAGCAAGCTTCAGACTGCGATTTGTGTTTGAATGTTGTGCACACTTTTAGCTGATCAAAGTGTATCTGATGTGAGACATGTGCTGAGGAGCTGGGATCAGGGCAACACTGCTCAACGGCTCCTCTCTCGCCTTTAGTTACACAAGCCTCACACGCACACACACACACACACACACAGACACATGCATGAGTCCAAGCATTCACTCCGGCGCTGGAGGGACGCCTCTATTGGTCCAACCTCCTCTGAGCGCGATGTGATTGGCCGGCCGGGTTGCCAGTCAGAGCGGGAGCAGCGCGAGCCGTGTCCTCGGGTGACCTCTCCCACAGAGGCAGCCCTCTGCGAGAACAGGTTTTCAGATTGACGCGAACGCCATGGCAACCCAGTCACTCTGAAGGCCACGACCAGTTTGACTAATGACTTTGGAAAAACCTCTCGCTTCAACGAGAGAGCGGCGAAAACGCAGCGAGCGAGCTAGAAAGGAAAGGAGTGCCTGGTATTATTACAAAGAGCAGACATGCCAAGCCACTGATGACATGTGAATAATAAGCTGGAGCCCGGCTCTCTTCAAATGCACTGCACATGGAGTCGTTTATCGAGTGCAGCTGTGTTGTATCAACAGAGGAGTCTTCAGTGGAATCGAGGGGAGAAGCAAATAACTGCATGTGTGCAGCATGCAGTTATTTCCCCTTCTCATTAGAGACGATAAAACATACTTATGAAGTTTGTGGCCCAGGAAGAAGAACTGGTATATTTCATCAGAGCTTACAAGTTAACTGCGTGTTTGCAAGAGAGTCGACAGTAGCTACCGCAAACCTTCACACATGTTGTTGTCACTCTGCCGTGTGTGTGTTTGTAATATACGATGACTGAAAATGTGAACGTCACGTAGAAGAAAGTGGACAGAGACCGAGATTATTGTGTACTCCCCCCACAACCTTCAAAAGATAAGTGGTGTAGATAATGGATGGATGGATGGATGGATGCACAACCTTTGACATGAGCAGTGACTGGCCCCTATTAAATGCACCACACCGATAGTTAACTTAAAACTATTCTGAACACATACACATAAAAAAAAACCATAAATCCGCTTAGAACATTAACACAACATTATTAAAATAACGACCAACAGAGCCTTGTTTATGGGACAGTAAACAGAGTGGAAGGCTCCACCGATCAACATAATACTGTTATTATTATAAGATGAAGTGCTTAGACGAGGAGCAGGTAGACGAATACTTCTTCTATGGAGAAGAGGTGTGTTTGCAGTAGCGTATATACTCGGCGATTAATTTAATACTTCTACATTTTTCTTTTTCCAGGGACCGTGGTGATAAAGTTTATAGAGTACAGTTGGCTGCGCCTTCTGGTAGATATGACGAGAATTAAGTGGAATGAATATTCGCCCACTTGAGGAGGACTGTAAGTGAACAGATTTGGAAAGTAAATGGCTCCCGCGGCCAAAAGCTTCTCCAAACAGATGGTCTGCACGTAAACGCCGAAATGTGAACTCCGAAAGAAACGCTGGGCCAAGCGCCGGTGATGTAAAGTAAAGCTACCTATAGCAGTGACTTGGATTGAGGGGTGGGGGGGTGGCGGGGGGGTAGGGGGATCAGACCCTCCACAGTCGGAGGACTCCATCCGATTTGTTGATGACTGCAGAATGCTAACTAGCTCTGTAGTAAAGGGCTGTGAGCCAGTTAGTCGTCTAATGAGCCACAGCCGACCGAAAAAGTTGTGTCCCCCGAGGCGGGTGGTGCCAGAAGAAATTAAGCATGGAGCTGGATTATTCCCCTCGTGCAGATGCCCACTCTCCGCAGTCGGCTTTTATATATCACACACTGAGTCCAGGTTTTTTAACTTTGAGAGAAAAGAGGGAGGAGGAGGGGAGGAGGAAACGCTGGTGGAGGGGGGGAGCAGCACGTCTCCTCACGTCCCGACTTACACATCTCAGGGGCTCGCTGCTGACACATCACTTTCCATCCCTCTCTCCCCTGTCCTGCTCCCCCCCCCTCTACACCCGCTCCTCCTCTCTTTATCTCTCTGTCTGCATCTGACTTTTTCTTTGTCCTTCCTCCTCCCCCCCCCCCTTCCTCCCTCGCTGTATCTGTTTCACTGTCCTCTATCTCTCTTCACTTTGCAAAATCCTCCTCTCACTATTTTCATCCCTCGCCTCCCGTCCCACCCTTTGCCTCTCTCTGCTTTTCACCTCGGCAGGAGCCGTGGAGGTGTGAGGGGGGGGGGGGGGGGGGTCGAGTAAGGTAACGGCTCGCTCTGCACACCGGAGGGAAGACAAACGTGTCAAAGGCACAGCCCTAATGGCATCAAAACTCTGTACTGGGCGATTGTGTTATGCTTTTTTTGTTGCGGCTGTTTGGTTGTTTGCATAACAGCGATAATACAAAAAAAAGTGTGAGATTTCATAGAGGTATAAAAAAGTAGAGCTGCATTAGATTCAAAGGCTTCTACACAGTCAATGAGTCAGGGTGATTATACTGTATCTCATATGAGAGGCAGGGTTTTCAGTCTAACCATCAGGAGGTTTCCAGAGCGTCGCCTGAACGCCCCCCCCCTCACACAAAGTCACATCCTCGGCGCCGGCCACCAGCTCTCTGCCGGGGCCTCGCTTCAAGCCTCTGATTTGATAACCTCAGACACGTAATCTGGTTTCTGGTGTCCACAACGATAGTGTGTAAATATCATCAAATCGAGGCCATGATTTGATTGGGGGGGAGGGAACGGGTGCAATTCCAATTCAATGGTCAGAGAAAAAACATCCAGAGCTGGCCCGTGTAGTCGCTGGCTGGTGGGTTTGTTTCTGCTCTGGGTCTATAAAGAGTGTGTTTTGCATTCAAACATTCATCTAAATGAGTTAGACGCACGCCTCGGGCAACAGCCACCAAATGAAAAGCACATTATGGTGCAGCTGATTTTCCCGCAGCTAAATATAACAGAAATGGCGGCTGCAGGAGAATTACCTTCTGAATGTGGTTGTTGTTTTTTTTCCCCCTCTCTCTGATGTGCCACTTAACTTGGTCACAGTCTCTAAATGTGAAGCTGTAGGTAATCTATCTTCTGGAAATGATAGATATGCAAAGGACGTGTTGAGATTGAACAGTAGGAGTTAAATAAGAATAAGTGTGGTGCAAATTAAACCAGCTTCCACTGTTTGATTAATAATTCTTCAGATATATATCAGCACTGTGGCTGCTCCGGTTGTTTCCAGCAAAGCTTCAAACTCTTGTTGTATTTACACACATGTTTCTCAAAGACTTTTCCCCAGTTGGAAGAGCTGGAAGCTTTCACCACAAACCTAAACTTGCCCTGGCACGAGGCTCTTCCCCCTGAACCACTGTTAATGAATTGAGCAGAACGTCTGCCAACAGCTCTGGAAGAGGCTGCAGTTGTCAGTGAAGATGATGTTGTTTGAAACCATTTGATACTCACTCAACCCACTGTGAGTATTCATTTTGGCGTAATGTGATTTGAAACTCGCCGAATGACGGAATAACCCTGGGACAGCGGCTGACAGACATGTTTGAATGTTTAAAACCAACAAGTGAACGTCACTTTGCATCTGAAGAATATAAATGTTTGTAGCATTTAGAGAATAAACAGAACACAAGGAAATTAGGCAACAAATCACACGACATCAACACGCTGCAAACCAAGAAAACCTGGAGGAAGCTGATGTTTATTTTGGTTCTGACACCCAGATTGCATGATTATGATTCTACAGGATATTTGGACATTGCAATAATTCTTAGCATGTGCGGAAATTCTTGTCGCCGCCAAAAGAAAACCATTGGTTGTGTTGTCACAGTGAACAACTTGCAGCTTTTCTCTATTTGCTTTGTGTTCTCTGTGTTTGCAGTGCAGCCGGCGCGCTGTGGATCGGTCTTGTGTCTTATTGACTCACAGCCTCCACGTCTCATCGAAGTGGTGATTGGTGATATGCAGTGTGTTAGGTCCACTCATTAGAAAAGAAGACTAAACAGTGGCTCCTGTTTGAACGAGGGTTAATGGCGTACCTTCCACTGCCCTCTTGAAGAAGACTTTGCAGCTGCCGCACGTGACCACGCCGTAGTGGCATCCCGACGCCTCGTCCCCGCACACCAGGCACACTTTGACCGTGGAGGACGGCTGCCTCAGCGGCGAACTGAAACCACAAAACACACAACACTTTTAGGTTATTTAACCAAACACAAAGAATTTTCAAAAGTCAACAACACAACCAGGGAGGGCAGAGTGTCCCCTGTCCCCCCCCTCCCCCCCCCCCCCGCTGTTACAGCCGAACACACGCTGTGAAACATTCTCAGGTATTTTTATGAGCCTCAGTACAGTAGCAGTGCACTGTGGCCTGCCGTAAAGATGTCTGCCAACCAGGAGATATTTACAGCTTCACCAGGCTCCACAGACATGACCGTGAGAGAAATGTGGAGCAGATCATTTGAATTCAATAAGCACATTGACGTAGAGCGGCCTCCAGATTAAAGTAGAACCTTAAAACACTGACATTAGAAACGTGAGGTTGAATGTTTGGACCATCATTATTTTGGGAGCGGTGTAAATAATGCAAGAGGTGAGAATCGTCCGAGCTCTCAGGATTTACTCTGAGCCGTAACCAACGGGCAGCAGAAAGGACAAGTGTCTGCTGTTGACTCTGGCCTCCTCATCATCATCTCCTCCTCCTCCTTTCACCACTGACTGATTTCTACAGTGACCACAGCAGCTCTGGATGTACAGTACGTTCCTACTCATGCAGCACTTAATGAGAGAATCAGGTTCACTTCTTTCTGGAAACGCAACCCTGCACGGGGGGGGGGGGGGGGGGGGGGGAGTCAGGTTATCTCAAGAGTTAAGATTTAACCACGACACAAAAAGACACACAAAACATTGACGATACAACCGAAAAACAGTTTAACCTTGACCATGATGATACGTTTGTTCTGTTTTAATTAAAGTGTGATCGGTTAAACACCTGTTGTGTTGCTTTGCTGTATTTCTGGTTTCACGGCTTGTTTTTGTCAAGACAATCATTTTAATAAGCAAAACACCAGGAGGAAAGATTATGATAACGTGGTTTATTGTGCGTAAACCACAGGCAGATGCATTATCAGCATTTAGAGCACGGCCCTGAAATGAACAGGTCAACAGCAAAACGTTTGTGTCTCTGAGATATGTGCGTCAGTGTTGACGTCTGTCGAT
This sequence comes from Platichthys flesus, assembly GCF_949316205.1. NCBI lineage: Eukaryota > Metazoa > Chordata > Actinopteri > Pleuronectiformes > Pleuronectidae > Platichthys > Platichthys flesus. The sequence continues at coordinate 21,338,023 of NC_084949.1, forward strand.
TGAATCAAATCACGTCAACGAAATGTCAAAGATGTGTTTGACGTCATCAAACAACAATCATCTAGCAACAACCTCAAATGATCTCTCGTGAGAAGAAGCTACTGAGTGATAGGTAATAGCTTTGAACCTTTGGAATCAGGCCAAGGTTCATTAGTAATGTGGAAGTGTAGGTTCATAACAGGTATCGTGAGGTCTCTCGTTTTTTCAAAGATAGCAAACCCACAATCGGACTTTCCATCTTTCTGTTTCCTGTTCACGAAAAACCAGTTGACGGCTCCGACTCGGAGAAGGAACCGCTCCGCCCGGGGCTGCAGGGGCTGCTGCTGCTCAGCAAACTTTCCATCGTGGCCCTTTAAGCTTCTTTAGGATTAATGTCCAATGTGCGGCCCGAGGGCACTGCGACCAAATCTATCTCTCAAACCCACACTCGAGTTAATGGAGATGTAACGCAAAAGAAGGGCAAAGGGGAAGAAGAAGCAAAATGGACCAGGCCACGAAATAGAGATCAGTGTGAAGCCTGACGTGGTTTTGATGATCGCACAGAACAAGTTTGCAGTGTGGAGGACGAGGACACATGACATGTCACCTAGTGGTGTGAACAAATAGGCTCATTGTGTTTGGGTGTGCCATTTCTTTATGCTACTTGCAAATGGAACGACACGGAATCAGTTGCCTCTCACATGTCAGCGAAACGCACATTTACATTTGGAGCCGACTCGAAGACAAAAATCTTGGACGTGCTTTTTTTCAATTTTTTGCTAAAACGTGCGCACAAAATAAAAAAAGAACAGGACGTGTCCACGGGCGCGGAGACAGAACACCTTGTATCAAAACATTCAAAGTGGCCTCAGCTTCCCCCTCTTTTCTGTGCTAATTACCTCGCTCCCATCTCAATCAATAACACGCAAGGTGATTGTCTGGTTAACATTCTCCTTACATCCTTCATCAAACCAGCTGCCAGGCGCTCCCTCTCTCTCTCTGCCGCCCGCCGCCTCCTCCGTGTCTCTGTGCCTCGCTCGCTCGCTCGCTCTCATGCACACACATCTCCTCCGGGGGACTTGCTGGAAAGGGGTACAGCAGCGGCACACTCAGATACAATCAGGACCGCTGATCTAATTCCCTCTTGTCCATCTACACACACATTCAATTTGTTAGGACGCTTAGAGGAGTCTCTGGTGAGGTGTTTGTCTGACTGGATCTTTCTGGCACCGGGCCCCGCGGTTTCATTTAATGCGAGCACCAGCGTGTGTGTGTGTGTGTGTCTGTGTGTGTTTGTCAAGAAGGTGTGTTTATTGTGTTTAGCGTGTCCATCTACTAAATATTCTCCTATGCATTGGCCTATTCACACCAGCACAACTAGGTTATACCAACCAAGCCGAGAAAAACCGCCCTGGAAAGTTTTACGGCCAAGAGCGACTCGGTCTAAAGCTTTAATACCGAGGCAGCGGTAAACCCTTTAACAGAGCTGCACATTAAAACCCTGTCGCTGTGTACCAGTGGGCCTGCCTGCCCGTCCACCAACAAGGTGACTTCCCCTCCCTCTGAGGAGTATATAGGTCATTCACTCCCTCTGCTTATGAAACCAGAGCAGACGGGCCAGGCTGCAGTGACTGTGCACCAATGGCTGCCAGTCGCCCTTAAACTACACACAGGCGAACAGACATCATTATCAAAATCCTGCTGGTTCAGCACAGATATTCCCTCAGCGGGCGCTACGTGCTAAAATTATTCCACAAATATGGTCTAATGAGGTTGAAAGACAAATTTCTAAAAACCCACTGTACAAAAGGACTCTTTTTTTTTCCATGGCTTGAAATATTCTCCCAGTCGTAATTCATGCTTGTTTCAGTGATGGCTGAAATGATAATGCACCGCTGCAAGTTACATCTTGTTAAGACCCGGCAGTTCAAACTGTAAATACCTGCCTGCAGTACCGAGTGTCGCCTTTCATCACACACTGGAAACACAGAGCCGCTGAGCACAAGAAGCACATTTGCATTTTGAGATATTGCTGACAGATGCTTTTTTAAGTGTGCAATATATTATTATATATTATTAGTGCAAACATTGTTGTTCTGCTTAAAACTTAAATACAAGAGTTTGTTTATGCATTAGGTTATTTGTCTCTCTGAGCATCACCGAGTGACTAATGCATGACTGATCTAGCAGGTTCAACGACTTCTTTCTTGGTTTACACCAAATAACACAATTAATCAGCTCCAGTGGTTCGAATCCCAGTTCTGCCAGCGTCTTACTGTGTGGAGATTGTGGGTCAGGTTGATTGGAGACTGTAAACAGGCTGTAGCTGTTAATGTGAGCATGTACTGTAACTAAAATGTTATTTTCGATGATATACATTAAATAGTCCGAACTTGCTTTAATTGTTGTCTATGCTTAAGTAAGCATTAGTGTCTAAATCTGGATGTTTGTGTCAGTGGCGAATCTTGGATTTGTTCTAAATCAGGGGCCATGAAGGGGCCATAGTTTACACAGAGGGGCCAATTCTAAATGAGAAACATGTAATCCCTACTGTATATAGCTATGAGCAAAGCCACACATTATTGTATGTATTTTTGAAACATTTAAATCTGATCAGCCCCTGGTTTATTAACTAATTTAAATTCATTTTTAAAATATCTTTGTATGCTGGTACGTGAATATAGTTTGACTGATTGATATTCAAAAACCAATTTATTATCCCTGCAAATGTCTCCACGGTAATAGCTGACTGTTCTCAAAGAACGTTTTTGTGTTTTACGGTTTGAGGCGACTTCTGTGAACAGGGTCTGTGGCTTCTCTTCCTGACCCCTGTCTCCTCTATTTCTGGGTCCAGTCTCAGACGGACTCAATGGGACTGACTGCCAGATCAAAGGTTTCATTCTTCGCTCCAGTTGTTGCTTTTTTTTTCTCCTTCCTACAGAAAAACCCCAGGGCAGCGGTTTCATTGTTTTCAGTGTCCTTTCATCTTTAAAGATAACAAGCAAAGCTAACAACTAGATTTAGTCGCTGTTTATTTCCCATGAGGACGCAGATGAGTGCGGGTACACAATCCCCGATTCTTCCCACCGAAATGTACAAGCTGAGAAAAGTGCATCTCCGTCCGACTCCCCCGGCTCCGTGGACCGACGTGTTGCTTTCGGGGGGGAAGGTATTAATGAAATGACAAAGTTGAGAGGGAAATGTGAGAGCTCGTTCAGCCAGACGAGGCCCACTGTGCCCTCCAGAAATGTTTGAGGACAAACCGCGGGACAGATGTTGGGGCTCAAATTGGCCTCATGCTTTTGTACGACTAATTCGGATGTCACACTGGGAGCATTCTCCGAATGGTTCAAATATCTCCGCCCTCTCTCAGCTGCGGACTGAATGCTCAATCGGCCGGAGATAAGACCAGGAGGGATATCTAAGCCATAGATTTATCAGAATCAGGAAACACTGCCCTGGCATCACAGTCAATTGAAGCTGCTCTCTCTCTCTCTCCCTCTCTCTCTCTCTCTCTTAATCCTTTGACTATAAACAAGTCGATGTGGGTCACAGGAAAAGGTCAGAGGTCATCAGACTGTGGCATAACTGCGACAGTCAGTTGCCATAGGAACAGAGCATGAAGTTGAAGAAACTGATGAATTAGCGATACAAAGGAAGTCGGGGGGTGGGGGGGGGGTGTAGCTGGTAGCTATTCCGAGGTTATCAAGATAACATCATTAGAGGTGAATAATGGGCCGTGAGATGTCTGTATGATGGAGGACAGCAGGGCCCACGTGGTGCGTCTGAACCCGGTGACCTGCACAAGTACATTAGTATGACAGAGTCGGTGTGCGAGCAGCTGAGGCGCAGTGTAGATACGTCTTACTCTCTCCTAAGAGAAAAACAATGTCCTCAACATGCGGCGTCCAGCACAGTTGGCCCTACACACATCTGTGAGCTTCAGTGTGCTGTATTTACACTGCTGTAGAGCTGCCCGCTGTAAAGATAAGTCTGCGTGTGTGTGTGTTTGTGTGTTTGTGTGTGTGTGTGTGTGTGTGTGTTTGTGTGTGTGTGTGTGCGCATATAGGCACACTGACTCGTTCATTCTAGAGGCTGTTATCACACGGATAGTTCAGACAAGTACCATAGCCTCCCTGAAACTGCCCTTCATAAAAGAGAAGCATCCTTGACTCTGGGGGGGGGGGCAGCTTCCACGGTACAGTACCTCTCCACAGTCTGGCCTACAATACTTATGTAATACACACCTTGGTATGCTGAGAAAAAAGAAAGAGAAAGAAACCTCAAAGCTTGACCAGCTCAGAGGATATTTATGTAAGGCACAAGTTGGCATGTTGGGGAAGGTAAAGGTAGATTAGCTCGAGCGAGAGAGCGACGCAGACACAGACGGAGGGAGAGAGGGAAAAAGAGGACAAAATGGCTTACATAACCATGAGCAGACAGTATAAACATTAGGTTGACACCCACTCACCGCCTCTCAAAGGGAGAGAGGTCTTATGGGTAGTGTTAGAGAGCCACCAGGGATTTATTTTTCCCTGGTGAAGGTGACCCTGGCATTGGGGAGAGTACCTGAGCATACAGAAATATGAGATTTCCTCTTTGGCAGCTTTGTGTTACACTTGTGTTAAGGTTAGCCTATGATCAACCCTGACTGGCTGTCTCAAATGGCTGTGGGGAAAAAAGTAAAAGCTTAAAAACATTTTTTTGCATTAAGGTTTTATACACTCCAGAAAGAGAGCAAATGGTCATTTACCATCAAACGTTTATATTTTGCTCCTCTTCTTCTTCTCTGGTTTTGAAGCAAACGGGCAAATGAAGCGTCCACACCATCAAATTAAATTCATTTCACCACAGAAATGACAAAACTTGCCATCTGATGGAGTCTGGTGTCCCAGCTGCGATTGCAGTCCTTGTTTTAAATTCCAAGCTGTTGTGTTGTCTCCCCTCCAAGGCCTATGCCGACAAACTTCAACTGACCTTCCCCATGACAGCGAATCATGATTATCTTTCTATAAATCCACTGTTTTCAGTGTAAACAAAAGAAGCGAGGCGAGTTGAGAGAAGCACGTACACGCTCGGCCCCCTTCAGGGAGCCGATGGAGGCCTGCGTCTGTGGGCAGGTAAAGTATTATTCACTTCTCCACACAGTATTCAGCTCTTACTCAAAATGTCTGAAGCTGTACTGGTCTTAAAACACCTATAAACATCAACTTTGCTGTTTCAGTTTTCTCCTGGCAGGCGAGTGGCTCAGGGGCTTTACGGAGACCCTTCACGGCAGCAGGTGTGTGTGACTAAGGTGATTATAACCAGCCGGAGTGGTTTGACCATCTTAACTTCACCTAAATGAATCACCTGAGACATGTTGGCTAAGCTGAAGTATGCAGGTATGAATCTCAGCAATGTGATTTGAGCAATGGTGTTGTTCTAACTTTACCATGGTTGGAAACTCCCGTACTTCCAATGCCAAAGACAGCAAGGGGCCAAAAGCTTCTTCTATGGTTTCTGTGCAGCGCATCATACTTGAGGCCTGTGCGAAGGCTAATCTGCTATTTGACTATCTTCTTCATGCTTTGCAAACTGCAAACAAAAACTGAAGAAACGTAAATGCAGCCATGTTAAAATTCAGCTTTTTGCAAAAACAAGAAAAATCGCCTATACAGTCTGTGAGGTCAACACACCCACTCGTTCGTGTCTGACTATACACGGTCCGCAGAGCTAATTTAAACACAAAGCAAGAGCGAGGCCAAAGATGTGCGATACCACGAGGCACACTTTCGAAAATAACATATCTGCACAAGGCTGAGAAGAAGGTTTAAGGGGGCACCATCCCACAAGTTGGCTTGATTACCTCAACAACCTTTTACAGATTTGTTGTCACCTCCCAGAAGAGATGAGGGAAACCAGATTTTACAGCCTTGCATGATTTGCATGTAACATATAAGACACGTATAGAAAACAACACTACAACGATCTTTACTGTTCTTAATTCATCCCCCTAAAACAATCCTAGTATTCATTTATGCAGCTCTGTAGCAACCTCGACAAATCTCACAGACAAGTCCTGGAGCAGTTTTAAGAGGCGCAAAAGTGCCTCTCCTGCCTCCGGGAGCTGAAGTTCTCATGTGCCCCTCACACTGTTCTCTTACTGATCCCCAAAGTTTCTGATTTTAGCACAGAGTTTCCAAAAAATCCTCGGCTAAAAACAGCAGCGGCCGAAACAACAGCTGGGAACAGAATTCAGCTGACGGGTTTGAGAAATCCATTGTTGGGCCTCGTGGGCTTGATTTCCAGGCCTGGGAATGAGGGAAACAATGCAAACAAGAGGCCGGCTTTCAACAGCAAATGTTCCAACACATGAGAAAACATGAAATACCAGTTCAGTGACTTAAATCATTTTCCTGCTGAACATAAACCTACATGATGACAACAAAAGCAAGCATGGTAGTTGGCTCAAATCTAACTAAATACACAAAAATGGAGCTTGTTTTCACCACCTCTGTGAGACATGGATCAACACGTGCTCTAATCTAGCTTACTGCCACGAACGTCAACACGGACGGACCCACATCAAAGCTACGTGGCTAACGCTCGTTTTGTTATAGACCCGAAATCCTTTGATTTCAGTGGCATGGATGAACTCTGGACCTGGCCTCCCCTCGCGTTCATATTTCGGCTCCATTTATCGCTTACTGTGCTTTCTCACACCAGCTCCATGCAATACCTCGCTCCTTACAAATGTGTCTGGTTGCCTGTGCAGCAGGTGACCTCCAATCTCAGCTTAGAGGCCCTAGGACAAATGAGAAAAACAAATCCCTGGAGACGGAGATTATCTTTCAGGGATCAGCCCTGACCTGAGCCACCTCCACGCCACACACTCCCTACCGCTGTTCTCCACTTTCTAGCAACAGTTAGCTCAAAGCCAACTCCTGGTTATACTTACCTGCTTAAGTAGAAGAAGGGTCTGGTCAGTGAGATTAAGGTGTAGAGGAGGTTAACAATGCTCCGACCTTACAAACAACATAAACTGAGCTTGTGGGTCCGGAGAAATTAAACGTGCCAAAGAATATCTTATTCAAAAGGCGACCTTTTCCACATCCATGTTATTCAAAAGGGCCTCCCGCTGAATGTAGGTTAATGTACACTGACGCTGACACATGTTGCCAGCAACCCCACGCATTAGCTGTCACATGCGATTATCTTCAACACCCACCAGTCATTTACAATTCTGCTGGGACCAGGATGGAGCAGACTGGGAATCCAGTGTGAGCAGAGTGGGAATGCTGCACACACTAACCGTGCTACATTAACATTCTGATTTAAGTAGCTACGTTAGCTATAGAGTCAGCCAAGTGGACCTGCCCAGGGTGTTTATTGTATGCACTGTATTGGTAATATATAGCATACAGTCAAGTGGCTCAATAAACTCACATGGAATGAAACCACAACCCCAAGAAGTGGGCTGTGCAGAGGAGCCAGAGCCAAGTCTGTGGCTGGCTGAGAGCCAGGTGGTTAGCACCACAGCAGCACATTCTGCATGTTCGCTCCAGAACTGCTGAGAGCTGCTCTCCAGTCAGCCTCTCTATAGTATTTGACAGGTTCAACAGCAGAAGAGCAGGCGCATCCCCAGCTAGAGGTCCTGCCTGCGCTCACCCACTCCCCTTAAAGTGCTGCTGACAGCGTCTATCAGGATCCAACCAATGAACAAAAACAAGTTGATGATGTTTCAACCATGGAAATGGGGACATTTTGAAAGTTTCATGCATTCAATTTTTGCTCATTTTATTTCACGAATCTGCACAAAAATCCCAGAGACAGATGCAAACTAAAATTGGTAAAAGCTCCGGATGAACGGCCAAAAACTATATCGAAATAAACATTATCATATCATTTAATATCAATAGTTATCACGATAAATGTCACATTATTATTTCTTGTAAGTTTAAAGACAGATTTTTGCTCCAGGGTGAAAGTTGTGGTTTTAAACTCACGAGCAGAGAATGACCAATATTTGATAAACGGTAAAACATTTTACAAATCTGAGATCGATCAACAATGTGTTGTGCAGCAATACATCAATGAAGAGAGAGATAAAGATAAAGAGAGTAAGTTATAACCACATAACCATCTTATGGTGTTGGAGTGTTGTCCGGTTTAATGCTCGTCCACCCAGAAAAAACACAACGACTCGGCTCTACAGGACGATCACTGCGGTTTGTCCGGCAATTTGCCGAAAGGTTAACTTTAAGATCCTGACCTCACGAGGACAAAAGGTCCCACACGTGCGTCACAAAATGCAAAAGAGAAAAAAGGTTAGAGGGCAAGGACACGCACAAGAACACGTACACACATCATAAAATGTCGGGGCCAAACTAAATGTCTGTGCAATGACCTTTTTCAAATTCAGTGTGTTCACCTCCAAAGGATTACGGGCCCAGATGGCCACTGGACGAACAATGCAACACCTGCTGAGAGACATAGCGCAATTAAGTTCTCCTTTAAACAAAAAAAAACTGCTGCGAAAAGGAAAAAAACGATCTATCCAACTAACACAACTATGTGCCGACTTATCTCAGCAAAGTTTAATCCAAACCTTACAATTATTTCGCATTTTAAGTCAAATTCTGCTTTTTTAAGGACATGTGGGATTTCGGTGGTTTTCATGTTGTCTTCCCACGTATGAGAAAAGGTAAAAAGAGCGGAAAAACAGATCCAGCGTAGTTAACACTGGTCGTTCCTGTCCTTTGTGTTGCGGTGATACAATGGTTCAGGCACCTCCCACCTTTTTTGTGTTATCTTACTCTGTGGCTATGATGCTTTTGAGAAGTTGTTTCGAACCAACCAGCTGAAGGGAAAAACAATACTGGATTGAACCAGTAAAAGTTAGCCAGCTGTGAGTCACCTGAGCAGCGAAAACCCAACAAACCAGATCTTTTTCATTTCAGAGCAAACATATAAATCCCTTTGAATTTGACCCGACTGGCTTTACCGAAAAGGAAATGGAAAATAATAACATCAGTGTGTACTACCTTTTAGAAAATAGATATAGAAATATGTTTTTCCCTACAATCCACGCGCCACAACAGTTTCCTGCTCTAAACACAGGGATGAAAAACACCACCAGTCATCGTGACCTTGGCTCAGGGGAGACTATGGCCGACTATTGATGTATATTTAATAGGGTGAAAGTTTCGCAGTGGTGCATGTGGCTGCCCTTTCACAGCGGGCGCCCATGTCACCTTTTGGGCCAGCGACTTCCAGGGACATCAGCAGCGGTGAGGCAGATGGGACGAGCACAGACAATAGAGGGTAACGGATGGAGTGAGGGAGGAGTAAACGAAAGGAAATGTTTAAATTCTATTCTTTCTTTCACGGATACCGTTTTTTTCTGTCAGAATTCAGACTTCAAGCACAAAAAAGGAAAATATGAATGCTTAAAAAAATGTATTAACCAATTTGTTCATTAGCAGAACATCGATGGATAACTGTTATAGCAGATTAATTGTTCTACCTTATTTGTTTTACAAACATTTGTAGTTTCTAACTGAGGGAATTTATCATTTTCCTCCATCTCATATTAAAATCTAAATCTCCCTGGGCTTTTTAACTAAGCTTAGACAAAATAAGGAATTGACGAGCGTCCTGGTGGATTAGCGGTTAAGATGCGCATGATGGGAGCGCACCACCCGAGGCTCAATTCTGCCAAACACACACACACACACACACACACACACACACACACACACACACACACACAAACACACACACACACACAGACAAATGTCACAGAGCTGCACTGAGCTGCGTTCAGGGATCTCAATCTCCCTGTGTTCCCCGTCTGTGTCTGAACTGAAAATGTTCAAATAAAATAAAATAATAAAGAAACAATGAGTACAACACGATAAATAAATGAAAGGTTACACATGGGGGTCTGGAAACTTGTGATGGGCATTTGACCTTGTTTATCGATTAGTATTAACTATATTAAAATAATGATCATTCATCATTAAACTAACGGAATAATCGATACTTCAGACCAGCTCATTATTGATTAATTGTATTTTTGACAATTCCTCGAACCCAATTTTAATTATCTTGCTTGTTTGATCCAACCATCAATCCAAGCTGGAAATAAATTAAATAAGTTTGTTTTAAAAAAAGACAACAGCAGTAAAAAGTCACAGCAGGAACCATAAATATAACAATTAAAAAGTAATTGATATATCCAAATGGAAATGATACAACTTTCGTTCAGTTAGCTAATTGTTTTATTGACATATTGTTCCAGTTCTGTGTCAATATCATCACGATATAATTCCAATAAGAAATGGATGAATAATCGTATTGATTGATTATTGTCGAACTTCCTCATATTTATCCTCATAAATGTTATTTGCTTTACGGCGAGGATGTTGTTAATGTTATGTACACACACAGTCATCTGACTGTACTGTCCTTGTCCTCTTTCTTCAGGCTAGCGGTCATGTGTGCACAAATATATTCATCAGCACACACACACACCAACACACACAAACACACACACACATTTCCCACAATATTGTAATTCCCTTCACGCTGCACTTTTAATAAATAATAACATCGGGCTTTGCCACTAAGACGCCCTGTTCAAATAAAACATTCGCCCAACCAAATACTCCTGAGGCTCAGAATATCTTCCTCGCTGCCTCGTGTACACAATACGTCATGTTGTTTGAGATGTGCGAGGCTCTCAAGATTTTAGGGTAAACACATGACATCTACAGCTCATCGCATAAATATTTAAGAATGGGAGGGGAGGTCTGAGGGGGGAGGGGAGGGGGCAGGTCTAGTGTAGGTACAGTATCTTTTTCTGAGCAGGTTTTATTATGATGCCTGAAACAGGTTTTTCAAGATTTGAGTCTTTTTAAAGGAGACGACTCGTTATCCGATCTGAGTGGAATTTTTAAAAATATATTCTAATTACATTTTGCGTGAGCAGGAGTTTTAGTCTCAAGTGATGTGCAGCGTTTTTTAAATGGGAGGCCATTGGGATTCATACAGTGAACAAAGGATATTCCCCATTGAAACAACTGGTTTTTGCAGCAGGAAAGCAGCTTGTAGCTCCACATTTCCTCCTCACTGTTCTGCTTGATGTCGCAAAACCTGTCAGCGCTAATGAGCGGCTTCATCTGAGGAAATAGAGCATAATTGAGTTTTTTTTTTCTTTTTCTGAGGGATGCACCAGGGGTGGGGTGTAGAAAGACGTCTGTCAATCTCACATCAAGCGTCGACTTCCTCTACCAGGACCTGAGTGGCACCAGACATCTCGATTTGTGACACCGTGCACAGTGTGAGCACGTTGATGGCCTCTCAATGTGCCACTGACTCCTCTTTATGTACTCTGCCCCCGGGGTCTGTCAGTCCACAGAGACGTTATGGGAGCGAGCCTGTCATAACAGCCATGTTTAAGTGTGAAGCACGCCCATTTTCACCGGGATCCATGGCCAAAGCATACAAACGCTGGTAACTGTAAATTCAGAGGAAGTGCCAGGTTGCCCTGAATAGATCTGTCACCGCCAAATCCCCTCGGGATAACAGAGGTCATAATTTCCACTTAACACCCCCTGCTCCTGCACATACATGTCACGGTTTACAGCCTGCCTGGGCTAACGTGCCGCATCTGAAAGACGCGTATTTTTCTGTACGTTATAGCTGAAACATAACGAAGCCCTATAAATCCTCAAAAGGCCCGAACCTGAGGGCGTGTTGCAGAGCTGCAGACACGTCACCATCGAGGTTTGAGATGAAGGACACTCGACCGTTCTAAATAAATCAGCGACTGGGCCGCCCTGTTGGACGTTCAAAGAAACACAGATTGGTTTGCTGTGGTTATTTTTTATTTTTCATGTGTCTGGGTTTTATTTGTGTCCCTGTGTCTCCACTTTGTCGGACTTGGGATCCTCCTCGGCAACAGCAAAAATTATTTCCTGGTGTGAAAAACGCTATAAAACCAATATTGACCATATTTTTTTAGTAGCTAAAGCTCCAACAAGGAATTGTGTTTCCCCCTTGTCCATTTGTTTGTTCAACAGCAGGATTACACAGAGTGATGAATTTAGGGGCTTGGATCTTGGAGGGGATATGCGCCATTCTGAGCTGTTGGTTAACTAGTTAATTGGTTGGTTGGTTGACAGATTGGATTTGTCGGCAGGATTGAAAGAAAGAACCCAATCCATTTTGGCACCGATCCGGACAAAGGCTAAGTTCAGGAAATGCTTGTATCACTTCCTTTGTTGAGTTTTAGGGAATAATTCATGGATTCATGTGATGTTAATAATGTTCTTTTTAGGCAGTTGAGGGGACTGATGTCTGATTATGTGGAGTTTTGGTCCTTGGGGGAGTTATGCTCTCTACTGAGTGTCATCCTGGTTTCTACTGATTTGATTCAACCTTCCTCTGGTGCCGCTTAAAGGCTACTGCTCTTTCAACGGGGCCTCTGTAAACCCTTCTGCTTCCTCAGCCATATTTCCATCGGAGCCTCTCTACATCTGTACGTCAACCCTTATTTTCTGAGCTGTACAAACTGTGTGTATCATCTCTGAAATCTTTTCCCTCCTGCCGAGAAACTCCTTCAAATGAATGTGGATTACAGCCGTTTACGAGAGCCATCGCGGAGCCAAACGTCAACATTAGCCTCATGCTGGAGACTTGCAGTTTCTATTGTATACCAGAGGCATTCAAAAAGAAATCCATACATGTTTAGTTGAACTGTGCGTTTTTTTAAACCCACTGCAGCCCCAAAGCCTTTCGTGCCTGGGTTAACCATACAAAGGACTATTTATAAAACTTGTTTTTGTTGCGATAGCATCAGTCGTTATTAACGAGGAGCAAATGCTGCGTAAATGAATCTGTCTGAGCTCCTCGCCCTCGGCCATCAATCAGAAGTAATACGCTCACTGCTGATTTAATAGGGCTCGAATGGCTGCGGTGCGATGCCATAATGCTACATGTCAGTCACTGAAAAAGTATTTGTTCCCCATTCTGTGTTCTTGTGACCTCTCTTCATGAGCTGCATTTAAAACCCAACACAAGAGTTCCATCCCCTCTATGAAGTCCCACACCTCAACGAGCCGCTCAAGCTCGACCAGATCTACCCAGAGAGAGAGAACCAGCCGACTTAGAGTCCATAGACTGTTGTTTCCAAGTCTGTCCGAGCGGCGTTAGCATGAATTCCCCTCGGCCTCTGCTCAGGGTAACAGGAGATTCATTCCCCCCCGTTTTCTGGTCCACTGAAATCAATTGGCAGAAAGTTAGAAACAGCAGAGTGTAAATGATAGAGACTAATTCTCTTGGAGGAGGAGGTTAATGCGAGGTGCACAAGGTCAGTGCCTTCAGAAAGGTAACTTTGGCTTCGCCTGCGACCTTCTCTCCTGTGTACCCCCCCCCCCCCCTCTCTGTCTTTTCCTTTCTCTCACATGAACACACACACACAGTCCCTCAGCGCTTTCCTTCCACTTTGCTCATTCCCTCCTCCCTTCTGCCTCTCATCTCTTCTGTCCCTCTCTCCCACATGAAGTTCATCGCACACAGTCTGTCCTGCTCTCCGAGTTGTCTCTCTTTCTCACCCTCCCTCCTTCTCTCTCTCCTTCCCCTCTTTTCTCACTCTCTTTCTTTCCCCGCACCGCTAAGGAAGTGTCTCTCCGCCTCACGGGGACTCGGAGAAGGCTGCGCTGCAATAATTGGATTATTGAGCAATCGGCAAACAAACATGAGACACAAAGCGGCCGATCGATACGGAACGGTAGCATCATTTGTGGTGGTCAAAGGCAATCAAAGCACGGGCGGTGAATAAAGTCGTCAAAACAACTTACTGTTCGAGATTAGTGAGTTTAAGGAGAAATTGTGGGGAGATGTCAATAATAGTTTATTAGACATCAAAAGAATCTCCCCTCCACACAGACTCTCTGCGTCCTGCTCAGTCTGGTGAATTTGGATGCATTTATGTGGCGAGGCTTAGACTGAGCCCTGCAGTGAACAACACAGTCTGTCTGGCCAGTGAAATAGATTTGGGTTTCTGTTGTGTATTAATGTCCAGATGGACAGTTGTGGAGTAATCTGCAGCACTTCCTGCTCGTGGCTAGGTAGAGCTATAAAACTGGGTAAATTAAAAGGGAGCATGAAACCAGTGCGTGGAGCTACTGAAGTGAAAGAAAAAGTAAAGTGAGGTATTTTTTATATGACTTCAACCTAAGATATTTCCATTAACAATTTTTCCTACAGCACAAGAAATGTATCATTTGCCCAAACAACAGTCCAAATCCCTGAGATTTATATGTTCTCAAATATTTTAAATATAAAGACTGAAGAAATAAGTTTATGTTTGCCAAAATTCTGCAAATCTGCAAAAGAAAACCTGTTAATTTCCCTTGAATCACAGCAATAGGTTGATTCTCTCACGGGGGGCAAAGTCAATCTGTGATAACCGTCTAGACAGCGCTGACCTTTGAGGGAGCGCAGAGACAGACTGTAGCTTATTATACAGTTGTGCTGCAAAATCCACTTTTAATCCTCCACGGTTATATATGAGAGTTGAGTGGTTCACAACAGAAGAATATTCTGTGAACTGTTGTTGCTGGAACAAAACCATCTAACAGATAAACTGTGTGAATGTATTGTCATGTGAGCACCCAAATTACTATTATCTCTTTTTTTGTTCATCCTAAATAATATTTTAGCGAATAAAACTATATTAAATACTGAGAGCAAATTGTATTAAAGATGTCAAAAACTGATTATTGAATTTGTTAATTGTGAATAACTATTAATATTGATTTATTGTTTTAACACAAAATGGCTCATGCAGGGGTTGTTCCAGGGGTGGGACCAGGAGTGCACGGGCCCTAGCTGAAATCTGATTGGTCCCTGAAGTCCCCCTGTCTTGTCAGTAGTCTTTTTTACGACAATTGTAGTTTTCTAAGTTTTTCGAAGTTCATAGTGTGCCAGACCAACACATAAATATATTCAATAATGTGTTTCTTTGCTCAAAATTTTTGAACTGACAGTAAACACGGTATGAATAAAATGTGTAAACCTGGGGCCCCTCTATGGCCCCTGTTTTAAAAAAAATACTAAATCCACTACTGGGCTGCTGCATCAGTCAGAGGAAGATAAGAATGGAAAGTTAAAGATTGGCATATATGTCCAACATATTTATGAATTCACACTTCACTACATATTTCAGTCTGATGTAGCCTGCAAACCCTGAAAAGTCAGAGCAAGGTCCCTCCTGCTCCAGTAGAGCAGCAGCAGTAAACAGCCCATACAGTACACGCTGCATCCACTCAAAGTGTACAGCTCCACTATAAAATCAAAAGAGACTTGTGAATTCGGAATATCTGCGCCGTTACACCGAGAGCTTTTTCTGGGTCAAGTGAATAAACATTGCTATTCGTGCATACTTTTTTTTTTTTTTTTATGAGCGGCGGCGGCAGACAACAACGAGGGGGAAAAAAGAAAAAGAAAGATTTCCTCCAAAGTTTGCCAAGGCAACCTGTTTCGCTAACCCCGAACTTCTGGTGCGGAATATAAAAGTTGAGCTCCTGCCCGCCTGTCAGGCTGCGGCGAGGAGGGTGTCGATAAAAATGTAACATCGGAACTGACATGCTGGCAGTCTCTCCAACAAAAGCCCTGCACTGTCATCCTGCTGTACCGACTCTGTGAGCTCACAGTCACCGAGACCCTCTCGCTGGTGTCTTTCTTCTGCCTCCTCCCTCCCTCTCCCTCCCTCCCCCTCACCCTTTCTCCCTCTCTAAAACCCTTATAACATCCTCCGGATTTAACAGCTTAAATGTCAGTCTCATGATATCAGTGCCACTCAGATTAAGCGCCTTAAATACGATGTAAATGTATAAATGTAGGCCAATGAGTGGGCACCGTTCAATCCAATTAGCCATAATGAAGGCAGTCTCAAGGAAACTCAAAAGCAGTAATTTTCTTATCGTTTTCTGTGGCTTACTGGCAACTACACGCCACAGACACACAAATACATTCTACCTTCATACAGAATGTTTTTCTGTTTTTCTTTCAAAGTTTATTTTAGTCATAGCTATGAATTACCTGAAAGCATCAAAGGAAAAATTTGTAGGAAATAGTTTACAACTGAAGTACTGGGATCAGCACAGTATTTATCTTTGTATTTATCCCTCTATCTTTGTATCTATTTTTCTATCCCTCTATCTATCTATCTATCTATCTATCTATCTATCCATCCATCCATCCATCAAGGAGAAGGGTTTCAAACCTCTTGTCTTGTAAATGGGGACATTTTATCAGTGCCCCTCGTTTGTCAAACAAAAGAAGTAGAAATAGCGAAGGACAGTAAATATTTACGTTGTTTTCCACCAATAGACAAAATGCAAACATTGGCTACATATGTAAAGAAAATACGTTTCTGTTTATTATGTTAGCTCTAAGCATTCAGGGCCTTTTTCCTCGGTTTGCTTCAGGAACTGGTTTATTAGAATCCATGATACCTACAGAAAATTAGAACTATTAGGAAGGATGTTTTTTAGAAAGTTATTCAGGAAACAGCTGTGATATAATTTACTAAACGTGTTGTTCACGTTACAGTGTCACTTGTCAAGAATCTGTTAAACTCAGCCAACTCGGGGTCGTTTCATAATGCTGCAGGTTGAGCCAGGTGGAACTGGTGATTCCACTCCAGCAATGTTCGCTGGCTGTTGGGAACCAGCGGCAGACTTTCCCTTTTCTTTCACACTACGAGGACCACATGTGTCTCTCCTGGTGTCTCAGAGGTGAACGAATGATGTCGGGCAGTGATCAGGAAAACCCTGATCTGATGCAGTGTCCCAGGAAGTGACCAAAAATATATTTGTTAATGTAAAAGTAGAAAAACACACAGAGTCAGGTAATGTCTAAGAGGGACACCGGTTTCTGTTGGGAGGAATGTAGGGCTCCCAACTAGGTCAACTAACCTGACTTTGCTTATGTAACTATATAAGCATTATTTCTCACCTCCGCCAAAGAGTTCATGTCCCTGCCTGTAATTGTTTATTTTTTTTGTCTGCTTGTCTGTTAGTTTGCAGGATTACACAAAAACTACAGGAAAGATTACCATGACGCTTGGTGCAAAGGAAGTCATCTTTGTACCTGAACCAAACAAAACCTGGTTTCATCGAGCAGTTCTCTTATTCAGGGACTAAATACAAGTAACCATCAAAACATCAATTATTTCTATATTAACATATGTTGGTAAATGAGGAAGGACTGTTTCTGTCCTTCCGCGAGACAAAAGAGGGATCGTCACTTTAATGATTGTCCTCCACAAACTGACATGTATTATTGTAAAAGGCGGCAGGACTTCTTCCTTTTGTTAAATGTGTGTGTGTGTGTGTGTGTGTGTGTGTGTGTGTGTGTGTGTGTGTGTGTGTGTGTGTGTGTGTGTGCCGCGTCTGCCAATGGAGGCCTTCAATTCTTTTTAGGAGAATCAAATATTAGTAGGCCGCATTGATTTTGGAACAAATTTCGACGTGCTAGTGCGAGCGCCGTCTTCCTGCCAAGTGTGTCTGGTCCGTCTACTCACTCTTCCTTTCCAAGAAGAGGAGTCACTTCTCTGGGCTCTTTGTGCAGAGCTGCGATCGCTCTGTGTATCACTTTCTTTTATTGTCTCTTTGTAACGATATTAGAGGAGGTCAGACCCAGATACAATGTAGTTAAATCAAATATCTAGCATTTTAACAATTGCTCTGGAGGGGTGTGTGTGTTTTTTTTGCTTTATAACTAAATATGTTTCTGCTCTGCCTCAGCTGGAGCGACTGAAAACCAGACTGTGGTTAAAACATGTTCAATCCAAGCCTGACGGTGTCAGTTCAGGACAATGTCTCTTAAGTTGATGGCTGCCAGGCAATAGGAAAAGATGACAGGAAGGACAAGAATGTTTACCTTTCATTGTGTCCTCCCTTCAGGCAAAGTGTACATGGGTTTTTGTTGGTTCTACACATGCACCCAGGGAACAAACCAACAATTCATTCAGAGAATTTGAATTGAACCTAATCCCGTTGTAACAATTGCAATCGCTCGTACTTTTTTCCAACACGGGGAATAATCTCATTTTTCTATCATTAGAAAAAAGAGGAGCAGAAGTTAAATGAGGTGTGGGTCGACGTGTGGGGATTAATTGTGGTCATGTGGCCCTTTATTGAGACGTTACACTCGGAGATCTGTCATCTGCGATGCGCGATATAGAATAAATTGAAAGGGTACTTAGACATGCCTCTTCCCTTTGCCCTTTTGTTCCTCTCTCTGCTTATCTCTGATCATCAGCTCTCTCTCCGTCTGTCCATCCGCTGTGAAGCTCTGCATCCGTCTCCGCCGCCCTTGTCTCTTTCCCTTTTATTTTATTTCTACTGTGAAACTCAAGATTCTCAGTAGGATTTCAGTGCTTTGGTTTTATGTATAGCCTCAGCACAACATGACAATGACGCCTTATCTAAGTGGTGTGCTTAGAGATACTTTAACTGTAGAATTCTATACATTACAATGCTGCCTTTATACCCTGACTCTGACCATTTCAAGTGAATGAGAGACACTGTAAAGTAAATACCACAGCAGAGTCTTCCATCGTTTTATCACGTGGCAAAGTCCTTTGGTTGCAGTAGCTCTAAAAAAAAGATCTTCATTCACAGGACTTTGTTTGTCAAGGACACACATAATTCTATCATTGCTTACGCCTCGGAACATAAACTGCTCGAGCATTTTTGAAATCTTAAGTGAGGATTTCGGGGATTTGTTGCGTGTATACTGTGTCAGGCGTTTGCAAGGTGATGTTATGCCGTCATTCAAAACTTTCCGCTTTGCTTTGCCCGTCCTTTCTCACAGTCACACACGCTGAAATGTCACTTTATAGGGGCGGGAAACATTAGCAAACTAAATTAGCCGTTGCATTGTGGGGGAAATGGATCAGTATCATAGTTATAAACAGTCAAAAACTAAACTGACAATAATATTTTCCACCACAATCCCAAATTAAACTAGCTCATAATTTGATCGTAGTGATATAAAAAAAGAAATGATGAAATTATTACGTCGTCTGATATCTAATGGCCCCCAAAGCCGTCATACGCACTTTCAATGTTGAAGGAGATTCTTATCGAGAACTGGAACAAAGGGGAACAAGGGATTTCTTTATTCTTTGTCATTATTCCGCCTCACTAACTAGGTCAACATACCTGTGGAGGTGTGGCGACAGTGTCAACACAGCTTCAGAAAACTGACAAACATGAATCTCCTCTTAGCACGCTTGTGTCTGTGGAGAACCTGATTTACATACACTGCAGGGTTAACAGACACTGGCGGCGGGGGGGCAGCTCCATGCTCGGTGGGGACGGATCAGATCAATTACCCGATCCATCGATAAGTTGCGAGCAGGAGCCACCCGGCACTGCACTGGCTGTGTGGATTAGCTGAATATATTCCCTTTTAATCAGAGCCACCCCGCGACCTTTCATCAATGCCATCTTCCCCCTGACCAATGAGGTGTGAAGAAAGACGAGTTGACAGGTTTGAAGGTCCTTCAGTGTCTGTCCTGTATCATTACCCATCTCAAAATAGATCGAAGCCGTCTAAAAAAAGAAATCTGTTGTCATGAACAGAGGAGTTCTGAGCCCTCGGACCAAGAGACGCGTAATTGTCGGTTTTACTGTAATTTAGCGTGAACATTTATTTTCCATGATACTTCCAAATATAATCATTCTTAAACACACACATTTTAAGACAGCTTTGTAGTCATTTCAGGTACAACCTCACAAAAGTTAAAGGTTTAGCCCGCTTGGTGCAGATATATAAAATCTGGGATTTATAATTACTTAAAATTTGTGTTATTATTCAGGGGATGCAGAATTTAGTTGTGTACTGTACTAACCTATATCTAATATACATTAAATACACAAGTGAAAGATTAACATGTACACAAAGCAGCTATGGTTGGTTACAAGAGTGGAGGCATGTGTGTGTGTAGTGTGTGCTCCCCTAAAGGGCACAGAAAAGCCAAAAGGAAGTCAACTGAGGGGGAATAACTAAGTCACGCAGCCCACATGTTTGTTAAATACCACGAGACAGAAAAGTCAGGACAGAAACTGTTGTGTGGACGTAGTATCTGGGAAATTCTGACCACTCGTGAGCATACATGAGACAAACAAGGATGTCAATCTTTGGATCTGTGTCAGTCTGCGTGTTGATGTAAACTAGGCAGCAGCAGGACTGTAAAGCTTTACACAAACACCACAATGAAACGTTTGGCACGGATGTTGAGGAGACAAGTTTACCGTGGGGCAGCTCAATAGAAGATAAGAGGTTTAACAACAGAAATAAAAATGATTCGGAAATGTTCTAAGCAAACTGCTCCACATTTCACAAAGGTGACGATCTGTACAGAAACCAGTGGTTTATCTTCACAAGTATTTGTGCCTTTGAATATCCCTGTAAACAGCCGTCAGTCCCCATAAAAAAGCTCCTTCTTGGTGAGTTTGGACCATAAAGTGAATATTTATTCACATCTATTACCAGCAGGACGGTGCGTCATGATGAGAGAGCACATACAGCAGCTTGTACAGCGGCCGGGCCTCCGGGCTACAGCTCTGCTGAGACCACTGTCTCTCCCATCGCATCTGCACATGTGACGCGCTCTCATTTTCAACCCCATTAATCTGTCGCGGGGGGTGGGTCGGGGGGGTCGCGTGTGAAATGTGATGCAGTGGACTGAGTGTTTGACTCAGCGTTTCTCTGTTGCATTTCACCTATAGGGAGTGCGTAAATTGTGTGGGCTATGCCAGGTGGAGAAGTGAAGATGCACCTCCTTCGTCACGCTTACAGCACCGCTGATGAACTGGGGCACAGCCGATTCTATTCCTCTGAGAAGAAACTTGCAGAGATATTGCACAATAATTATAATTTAACAACTGTAGCCTGCTACGACTAACCGAAAGCAATCCTACGTTATTCTGCTGCACAGGGGCCAGCAAGGACTTGTTCACCTAACCTCTGAAAGGTAAATTTGGCAAACGTCACCTGTAAATAGAGGCTAACGGAACCAGGTCACTTTCAAAGGGTTCAGTTATGTCAGTGAGTGTTTATATCCAAACAAGTCAGACTGCCGATGCCAAAACCTTCAGAGTAGAGACACTTACTCAAAGACCAGTCTTAAATTGTGGCTGCTTGCTGGCGGGTCAGAACCAAAACACTGATTAGCTCTTTGGCAAACACACAAAAGCAAAGTCCATCCAATGACACAATCTCTTAGCAGATCACTAGTCTAACTACTAATTCAAGGTCAATTTTCTTAACACAAAATCAAAAATACTCAAATATTCCTGAAGCTTTTGACGTACCCTTCTTTTTCCGTGATTCTTTCAAAGGTTTAATCTCACTCTCTCTAAGAATTGGGTGACTAGAAGCTTACAGTGTGCAGCCCTCTGCAATACATGAATCAATCACGATTAGTTTATTTTCAACAACTGCTCCTCTATACTCTTAGTCTAAAAGCCTCTCCAGTGTAATCACCGAAGGGAAATCCCTCATCCAACACTCAGGAGTATTTGGCCCTTAATTCATATTGCATGAAATGAGCATGCAGCTTTGTTCACAGAGGATGGAAGAAATGCCATGATGTCAGCAGAGCTCGTCTAATACATCCCACAGATGGGACCTTTAATAACTAATGCCACGGCCAAGGGAACAAGATGACGACAAAATGGGACCTCTACTGTATATAGGATGGCTACTTTCAGTACGAGACACTTAGTGAACTAGTGACAAGGAACATTTCAATAAATGGGGCCGCGATGGCGCTGCCATCCTGCTGCACCTGCTGCACCTGCTGATACTGTAATCCTCACAGAAAGACCTATTTTCCTCCCTCGACTATTACACTGAAATGATTGAATCGGATGTTTGTAATAATGGTGGAAGCAAAGGAGGGAGTTGGGTGAGGGTGGATTCACAACTGAATTCAGAACAACTGAGTTTTTATGTTCTATGTTGTATATTCAGGAAACAACCTCCTCAACAGGCAGATAAACATTTTTTTACCATCTAGTCAACCACTGGACATCCCTGGTAAAAAGTCAACTGTTTATAGAGATGCACTGAGGTTTAAAACATACATATTACTAATGAATGGGATCTCCATGTGCATGTGTGTGGGTAATAAAGTCACTGTATTCCTACGTCACCACCGAGGCCAACCAATGCAATATGGGTTATATGCATAAGTAGGTCATCACTACCAATTAGACGCCGACTGTCAGCCCATCCACTCAAGCATGTTGGCATCACACCTGAATCAGGAACTTCCTGCTGGTGAGCCAGATTGTACCACGAGGTGCACGTCACTGAAACTTTAGCGAGTGACTGTGATTGCAGTGGAATGGAAGAAAGATCTTAAGGCCCGTCAGCCACATTCGCACCAACTCAGTGGAAATGAGGTGCGAAGGGGGGGCTCCTCCTCCTCTCAGGCTGCAAAGACCAAACCGCCCCAAACCAAGTTTAACAAAAACTAGATCTGAACTCGGTAGAGTGCAGACTGCTGCCAAGGCCCGACTGTCCCCTGCAATCCAATCAGGCCGCGACAAATTGTTCACACTCACAGACACCAGTTGTCAAATGGCTGATTCATTTCATCTAGTTCTTTGAATTATTGGATGAAAACGTCAAAGAAACACAGCGATTCTTCCCTGACCTCTACTGCATCCTTCCAGCAAATTAAGAGGTGATTCCAACCATAGGGAAACAAACGCTAGCGAAAACGATGTCATATACATCAACAATAAGTATAAAAAATAAAGATTCCGACAGTTCACAGGCCTGGATGTTGCCTCAGGTTTTAATTGTGGTTGAAACATCATCAGATCCATAGACGTCATGGTGTCAGGCCTCAAATTGATAAAACACTGAGGGGACAATGGTGTTGGAGAAGATCAACCAGGATTTTGGTTTGCAGATTGAGAAGTAGATCCGGACTGATGCAAGTTGGCTGAGGTGCTGTACTACGACAGCGGAGCCCCCGGGGGGGAGGGCCAACCTCCAGCCACGTCTTCTCGTCACAGTTGGCACGAGATCTATCGAGGTGAATCATCCCAATTAATGTAGATCTTAATCAGGCTGGGATCTAGGTCAGCAGGATGGAATGTTCTTAGGAGAGCAGGCTTACATTCGGCATAATGTCGAAGCAACATGTCGTTAAAGTGACAGTGTGACCATTTATACACCGAAGCATTGAGTTATGGCATCTGGTTGATTTGAAAAGTAAGATAATTGAGGTGCCGAGAGACAATGACACATGATTAACCTGAATCTTAACCTAAATTATCTTTCCTCGCCATCCTTCATTAACTAACTCTGAGATCATCTCTTCGTTTGTGGCTCTACACAACAAATGAATCGAGGTGTGAACGTGCTCGGCCCCTCCTCTACTCACAGGCTAATATTACAGCATATTGGTGCATTCGATTTTTACATTTTCCTCCAAGGTCCGGCAGCTGAGCACGACTGTGAATGAAAGAGAAAACTCCTTTGTGACGGTCTACAAAATAAAAGAAGCCCCAGACTTTCTCCCTTTCCAACAAAAAGTGTTTGCTTGTGCATTTCCCAGAACTGCAGACAGAACTGAGGTGATAACACTACAGTGACCCATCAAAAGCCCGAGGCATTCTGCTGAAACGGGCTAATTACCTCCACTGAGGAGGTTTATTGGTCACCCCTGTTGTTTGTTTGTCAGGTAACAGGATTACGCAAAAACAAAAAGTGTGTGGAAGGGATGCAGTAAGAAGTATATGCAAGACTTAGGTTTTGAGCGATTTGAAGGAAATAATTGTTGTATATTGCTAGAGTTATTGTGTTGTTATTTTAGGTATGATTGTCAATGTGGAAAGTAAAGAAGTTCTAGGAGAAAATTCTATCTATGTTTTTGTATTTTACAGGATTTAACTTGAGCTTGGCCATACAACAATAAAATAAATCGTTAATTCCACACAAGGTTAGAAGAACAGATATTAGATATATGCACTGGAATAGGTTTAATACTCTGAGTCATTATCATTTTACTTAAATCTGTAGTCCCAGTCTCAGATCAATACTACAGTATGGTTTGGTACCAAAAAGGTTTTCAGGAAGTCTTTGATATTTATCACTAACACATTGAAGGTGAATGGAATTTCACTGTTGCTAATCCTCAAACGATGCTGCCAATAGTGGGTTTTTTTTATAGGGCCTAGAAAGAATTTCCAATGAAAACTGTTCACGAAGATTGTTCAGAGCAATAAAGACATCTGTTCTACCTCTAAGCCCCACATGCAAAACTCCGTCCACCTCCATTGATCAGAAGACAGACATTTAAAAAAAACTAGACGATTGAAACCGAAACTTTTTGCACGACCAGACACAACATGAGGTGATGCAGAAACAAGTGTTTGTGTGTGTGTGTGTGTGTGTGTGTGTGTGTGTGTGTGTGTGTGTGAGTGTGTGTGTGTGTGTGTGTGTGTGTGTAACTTGAGAATGCTGACCCTTTCTTATCCCCCTTCAATTATGAAGGAAAACAGAAAACATATTGCGTTTCCTGCCAAACAAGTTTACCCCTTTTGCAGCGTCAGGCAACCAGAGTGATCGGTGTGATACACAGTGATGGTGTCTTTTTTCTTCGACTCACCGCTTGATCCTTGGGGGCCTCCTTTCACCTGCTGGGTCAGTGTGCCACGGAGCTTCATACATGATTTGTGTGCTTGTAGAAGCTACATCCTAAATCACAGGGATTCCATAGGAACGTGTTTTATGGATTTGACTGACTGCTTGACAAAGATCGCAAATCATGTGTCTTCTCCCCACAGCATCCAGAGCCGAGGAGACACCGAGTGAAAACACTTTCTCTAGATCAGGGACATAATTCCCCCCGAAATTACTACACATGTTGTTTGAAAGCTAAAAGATGAGTGATGTATATTTCCTGGGATATGTAGTTATATGAAATGTAGTGTCAGACACATTTATATGGACAATGTTACCCAATGTGTGTATGTTGGAACATATAATAAAAGTGTTAGTGCTTCAAACACTTGAATCGAGTGTTCTTTTAAAGGCTTACCCAATTAAGATGAACCTATCTTATAATTGGACCTAATAATTAAAAAACGGCAGCCAAGCAAATAGATGCATTTGCTGAAAAAGGGGGACATCACGGAAATAATAATTATGAGAGTCACTGCGTTAAAAGGCTCCAAACCGTTTAGAAAACCTATAAAGAGTTGAGACTTCATAGTTTTTCCATTTGCTACACGGCTCATTTCTCACCGTTTACTGCTGTTTGGTGACAAATTAAGTTAAAAAACGTTAAGTTATAGAAGTTTTAACTCAGTGTGGCCGACAGCAATTTTCTGAATAGCAGGCTGTGTTGACACAAGTGTCCATGGATTTGCAGTGTGTGTGTGTGTGTGTTGTTAGTGTGTGTGTGTGTGTGTGTGTGTTTGTTATGTAAAAGGGTCCAGAGTGACACACAAACACACACCCTTCATTTCAGTTGGGCCAAATATGTATGACCTACTTCGGGAACCTTTCAAGCAGAAAAGAATTTACATTTCTTTTCCCGAGTGTCTTCCTTTATGGCGTCCGTTTCCACGGAGGCATTGACAAGACAAACAGTGTTGTTTTTTTTTAAATGTAAGCACTTTGGCATTGAATACTTTTGCAAACTCTAACTAAACATGAATGATAGAGCCGTGCCTTGTTTGCTCGGTCAAATGTATCAGGATACCGGAGGAGAACAATCGCGAGCCGGGTGTGTGAGGGGGAGATACAGAAACTTTCTCTCTGCATCCTCTCCACCAAAACTGAAATATAGATCTCGTTGCTTTTTATAGCTCTGAATGAATGATGCCCTCTCAACAGATTAGACATCCGCCTGTATTCAACCCAAACAAACAATCCTTTTTTAAATTTATGACAGTGGAAATAGGCTCTTATGACTAGTTAATCTTTGTAATTTGTGATTTAATATGCGCACGTTTCCGTGTAATCACTCTGCTGTATATTATTGATCCCGGCTTGCTGCTGCTTCCTCTCGGATGACTCTGCGTTTCAATCCTCGACACAAAAAGCCTCCGACAAGCATCATGACTCGTGGGATCTTTTCGAACCACTTGTGTGACATGTTCAAGACTTCTTGCCTGTTAGGTAAACCGAGTATTCCGTTCACAAAAGGCCGCCATTCAGCTACAGTACCTCACAAAGCAGCACGCTATAAAAAATCAGGGCATTCATCGCCACAAAGAAGCATCCACTATGCTTTGTTGCAGCTCTGGTATTCAGTTTCCGCCTCCTTTATGCAGTTTGGTAATGACCTCAGCAACAGAAGGGAATGTCAGCGGTAGGTAATTGAGAGTAGATCTCCAACTCCAGGTCCGGCCTAGCGGAAATCTGGCCCACTGTCACCAGGCTGCGTTTCAGGAGGAGGTTCAAATGAGGACAAGACAAGCATTCAGATCCCAGTAGCCCCGGCCAGCAGTAACCACACTTTTATTGGGGTGTCAAGTCTGGACTAGAATGTGTGCTGTTGTTGTTGTTGGCGGCCATGGCGGAGGTGTTGTGCGCTTGTGTGTGCGTCTGTGTGTGTGTGTGTGTGTGCATGTGTGCATGTGTGTGTGTGTGTGCGTGCACGGCTCTGCGTGGGAGAGGCAGAGTGGAGACTTTTGCAGGGTTTCTCCTCTGTGCAACAAAAGCATCCGATGGTTGTGCCACGCTGTATCATCCTGGCTCTTTTAAAAAGATTACAGCCACTGCAGGCGGTTCTGCTCCTACGCTCTCGTAGCACAAGGTAAAACAAACGTCCATTCATGTGCCAACATGTCTTTACCTTTCAATATCACGTTACTGGACATTCAGATCAGATCTTGTTGAATTTCCTCCTGCTCTGTATTTTAAATGTCTTTATTGCGGTATTATGATTTCATATTGCTTTCTCTTAAATGAAACATCTAACGAATGCCTTGGGGGAATTTCTTCAAATGTATTCTGGTGTATGTACATAAGTACGCTCAAGGTTTGTATATGTAAAATATTGCAGGAATAATATGTAGCTTTTAGATTTATTCTGTTTACACAAAATAATCGATTATTGATTTGGTACCCTGGAAATGTTTCTGTATTTTTGTGACTATATTTGTGTTGTTTGTGTAATTCCTTTCACAGCCAGAGGGGGGATACTCAAGTTCCGCAGGTCAGACTTATTTATCTTTCATTAAAATCGCGTCATCAAGACACCTCATCTATGAATATTTGACACTCAGAATCAAAACTGATCATGCACAGCAGGAAGGATTATAGTTAGCTTTTTCGCAAAGTTACTGCAACATTTTCTCGCAAGTAGATAACGTTAATTATTTATCTCAGACAGATGAATAATGACAAATATTTACATAGATTCGAAAGTGCCAATTCTGGAAAGGCATGAAGTCAGTCCAAATCAGGTCATTAAAAAAAACTAAACTCACGTGGGAAATCCAAACAATTCCAAACAGTTTGATCTTATCCAATGAATTTGTTTTGAAAAAATCCATGCTTCATCTTTTGCTGCTGTGGCGGAAACAGAGAGGGTCAGGTAGAGATATCTGCAGCTAAGACCTGGAAGAGGAAGAGGAGGAGGAGGAGGAGGAGGAGGACTGCAGCCAACACGCTGCTGTGGGAGAGCCAGGTCGGGCCGAAGCAACAGCTGAGATTGACAGCAAACACAAGACATAGAGCTGTATATATTATTCAGTTACCGGCTACAAGGATCTTATTCTGCGGGAGACACTGGACATGGACGTGAACTACAGCTTGACAGGTAGGAAGAGGTGTAGTAATTCCAGAATCTCTTTGTTGTGAAAGGAAAGAAAAACAAAAAACAAGCACCACGATTATCAACCAATTGCTGTGGATTTTTCAGCCATGCAGCAAAAGGCAGCCAAAAATCTAAAAACCTAATCACAATGGAGCCTTGAAACTAAATGAATGTCATGAAAGCATTAAGCTTCAACTCAATCTACTAAAAATCAAGCTCTAGACACAAAACGTTTTGCTGACTCACTGTAACCAACATTTGGAGGAAGTTTCTCCAGTTTAGCCTCGTGCAGCCAACGAGCCTGGAAAGCTCCTCTCGATAAATACTTCTCTTTACAGTTTGTTTTTTACTTTCCAGTCAAGATATCAAATGCCTCACAAAGAGCTTTCATCTTCATTTTAAGGATTTTTTTGGGGGGGAGTTTGGAGAACTAAGATTTGACTCTTGCTTCTCATCCCTTGAATCCTCTTCTCCCTCTTGATTTACACATCCTCTGATCCGCCCACACCGACGAGCAATGGGCTGCCCAGAAGATACAAAGACCTGGAATCTCACGGGCTGTGTTAATATTATTTTTCATTTTCCATTCAGGTGTTTTATTCATTTCGATTTTTTTTCCCATTAGACATTGGTTGTCATATTCTGCTATGAATATATATTCATACCAATTCACAAAAAAGGGGAAATATTGAGAAACATATCAAAATAATTTCATTCAATTATGTCAATTGTTTAAGAGGGGAGGTTGGGTCAGAACAAAATGTCTTAGTTGTCATACCAGTTTCAATTTCTATTGAATTGTTTTCTTAATGAGTTTGTTGTCTTGCACTACTTTTTTCTTTGTTTTAAAATAATGTATTTGACTTGTTTTTATTTGCTGTTTATGACATCTTATATGTATGCCATCTTAACCTAAAATAATCACAATTACTCACTGACTCTTATTTAATCCTACTTTTTACTGATTGGGTTTTATTTCCATTTAATTTCCAATTTTCATTTTCTTCAATGATTTCTATGGATATTCTATGTCTTCATATCTTAAATGTATTTTTCCAAAGCAGTTTGAGCTGCATGGATGAAAGGTGCTGCATAAAGTTGAGACTCCAAGGTGGAGTACTCCACAGCACATCTCAGTATATTTCAGTGCACATGAAATATGCATAACCTGAAAAATATTAAACTTTGATAATGTTATTGAATCTAGGACATGGGTATCATTTTTTTTCCTGTCTTTATATTTACCTTTTTTATCCCAATTAAAACTTTCTAATGTCACACAATCGTACAGGAGAGGTTCTCTGATGTCATGTGCTGTGCTATACACTTAGACACTTTGTTTGCAGAGAAAAACTTTTCCCAGCATCCTTCACTGACCAATCAATTATCTTTCATTGGAAAACATGATGTATTCATTCTAAAACGGCCTGACAGTTTGGATTTATGATAAAATGCCTTTTTAAAAGCATAGTGATGGTGAAACTATCAACATAATATGTGTTTTTTTCTAATGAAAATCAATTCTTATTTGTTTGTGAATGTAAATATAAAATCTGACATGATGGCCTACTGAATATCGTTTACACTAATGATAGAAAATCACAAACCTGCAAGTTTGTATCAGCAATCGAGCTG
This sequence comes from Platichthys flesus, assembly GCF_949316205.1. Lineage (NCBI taxonomy): Eukaryota > Metazoa > Chordata > Actinopteri > Pleuronectiformes > Pleuronectidae > Platichthys > Platichthys flesus. The sequence goes on from NC_084949.1 coordinate 21,367,493, forward strand.
AAGTTAATAAACTAAGCAAAATTAAATAATTGTATTCATTTGATTTTTACCATCAATTAAATACTTGCCTATGCACAGGAGAACGCACCAATTAATGCATAGACAGAAGAGACACCAACCATTCCCCAACACCTTCACCTGTAACATCCTTTTTAACAACCCAGACAAGCAGCTGCCCGCCTCATACAGCAAGGAGCCCATAATGCACCAGGAGCCCCTGTGCATGCCTGGTGTTGGGATTTAATTGGATATTAGTATCCAGCAGTGTCTGAATTAATCAAATCATTTCCATCCATTAATTTAGTGGAGGAACATACAATTACAGCCTTATTAGTGTGCTCTCAGGAGTATGCCTTTTCATCCCTCTGCAGAACATTGAGAGTTGGCCAGAGTCCAGTGCAGAGCCTTCTCCCCGCTTAAATCTGGTGCTTCCTCATGAGTCGACAGCAATTCTGTCCGTCTGCAGGCTTAGAGCGAGGAAAAAACCCGGCTTTAGGAATATATCACTCTGCATTGGCTATAGGAAAGGTTCACATTTTTAATGAGACCGTACCTCAATGAAAAAACTACATCGTTGGCTTCTACAATTTGTTAGATTATGAAATTAAGAGGTCAGAGGACTGAAAAGTTTTGGATTAATTCTATTTGGTGAAACAGTACTTTGAAAACCGGCACAAAAAAATGCCCTAAATAGGATGAAAAGAGATTTGGAGATTTAGGCAGAAAGCAAATATAATCCAGCTCACTAATGTAGGTCATTTTATAATAATATCCACATTTATATATTTCCCACAAATTAGATTTCTTCTATGAGGGACTTACAGTGTCAAGATACTAAATATAGGAACTCAACTTTTTTGTTTTGAAAATAAAACAAGACTGACTTGTACAGTGCACCATGCTGGCCGGCTGGTTTAAATAAACAATAAGGTCAAATAAATAAACAGCTCAATTCTGGGTTGGAACGAATCTTTATTTTTACCTCTTTTCCTTTCTTGTAAGTCAGAGTCAAACCCGTTTTGCACGAAATAATCCAGACTGCTCAGATGAGCAGCCACTTTTAATTAAATCCATTTACAGAGGAAACCAAAGTGAAAGGGAAAAAAGGAGCCATGGGATTTGACTCGCTGTCATCCAAGGCTCCAGTGGATCAAAGAGTTTTTTGGTTGAGCTTTTTAATGGTTTTGATTACGTAATTCTTTTTCTTTTTTTTGGGCATATGAGATATTGGGCCAGGGCAGCGTGCGGTTGGCCCGAAGCGTGACACAATCCCAGATTTCCTGCAGAGACCTTTCAGATCTCAGGCAGGATACAATAAGTTTATGTTTATGTCTAAGTATAGCTGTCAATCAATACAATAGTACAGGTGTATCTGGATACTCTAAGTGGGCAGCAATCTCTACAAAAATGTTACATTCCTACATTCGAGCTAAGAGATCCCTCCATGTCTACATTTACTGTGTGTGTGTGTGTGTGTGTGTGTGTGTGTGTGTGTGTGTGTGCATTAATTGTATGTGCTGTATGTATTTATATGTGTGTTGGTGCCTGTGTGCTGCTCTGCCAGGCTGGCTGCCTGCCATGTGGCCCATCTCTTACTGTCATCCTGTCTGACATTAGGGCTAAGCTGGATCTCATTAGGACCAAGGTGGCAGTGATCCCGTCAACATCGCTTTGGCTCCTGCCATATGGGTCGCCTCCAAGGTAACGGGCTGTATCAGTCTCCTCAGAGCTGCAAGCCTTGTTATAGCACACACATGCACAGACACAGACACAAACGCAAACACACACAGTATCTTCTGTCTAGAAGAGTGTGTACCAGACACAATAAATGACTGATGATAAGATAATTAGGTCAAATGTGGTTGAGATTCAGAAGAAGACAAATAAACAGATTTGCTCAAAAGCATTAGGATAGTTTTCTTTTGCATTGCATTTGTGTGCTACAGTAAATAAGCCGTCAGTTGATGAGCTGTGTGAATATGTCCTTTTTCCCCCACAACCTTCCTCTGAACATGTCCCCGCTGTCTCACATAGCTGAGCTGAAGAAATCAACTGACTACAGGGGAAAAAAACTACAGCGCAATCAGAGCAAAGTTGGTTTCTACAAATTCAAATCAGGAAAAACTTTTTTATCTAATAAATCTCCATTTTCAGATGCTGCGCAACATCACTGCTGAAACTCGGCCTGGACTTGTCATGGTCGAGAGACAGTCAAACGCACATCCAATGTCCCGCCAATGTCAAATCCAGAGCTGTACAGAGCTTCTTTTACAGCGAGCGTCTGACTCTTATCAAAGCCGAGTAAGCAGGGAGTCATTTATGACTTTGTTTAGAGCTTCTTCGCTCCAGCTCATAAAGGCTGCGAATTTATGACCTCAAATGCATAAATAGATGATAGCAATGTATTTCAAAAGAACCCCAATAGCCAGCCGCTCTTATTTAAAAACATAAATATCACATCACATCCAAATTACAGGACCACAAACCTTTCTTTTGATTTAGTGCAAACAAACAGCAGCATCTCCCAGCGTTGGGTGAATACAGTGCACACGGGCGCACACGTATCTTCAGATCGTGGCTTTGATATTCAGCGTTATTTATCACACTGACAATTATTTAACTTCACATGCAACTAGGACACCGGAATACATTAGAGGCACAACAACTGTGTCAAAGTTGCACTTCGCCAGATTGACAGCGATTATAGATTTTTCTCCCGTTTGGCCTGTTTGTTTTTTTTTTTCGCCCCCCCTCACGAAAAGCAACTGTTTATTCAATCAGTTTGGCGACAAGAGCATGTGATCATTCATAATTTATGTTGCTGCCAATGGCTCAGAGCCCATAAAGACAGATATTTGCTTTACACAAGGTCTTACAGAGCAATTAATTGTGTTGCTGTGCATACACACAAGGCCCTGATAAGAGGTAAACTTTGGCTCTTGCTGTGTGTTACAGTAGGACACAGGGCAGCGCGAGCAGAGACGATGTTGTGATCACATGCTACTATAACAATGACCTGGGCCTCGTCTTTTCATTCCTGTGCCCCCCCCCCCGGCCAGCATCCCGCTGCCTTTCCCAAGCTCTGCCGTTGTTATTATTTAGCACTTCCCAGAGCAAACGCCTTCAATCCCTTTTCGCAATATTAGTCTAACTGTAACAAACTGGCTCCGTCATTTATCTGATCCTCTGAAGACGCAGGCTGCTGGACATTCTACAGGTACACTCACAGAAAGAAAAAGAAAAAACATGCAGGACAAGTGAAACCTGCTGCTCTTTGTGACGCTAAGCTTGCACGCTTATCACAGCTCCTAAAAAACAGAGTTTTTTAAGCAGGCCATCTGACGGAGATACACCGAGAGTCAGGCTGTTTAGAGACGTCTTCATTGTCCTTACCTTGACATGTTGTCTGTGATGCAGTTTGGACCTGGGTATCCTTCGCCTCGGCCTGACATGCCTGGCCGAGATTTCCACGACTCCATTAACGCCGTTACGGGCGAAATTAGGCTCAACAAAGGGTTGGACTGGTCCCTCACATCGTGCCGCGTGAAGGACATTGTTCCTTGGGCTCCAATCTGGTAGTGGAATGAGTGTCCACCGGAATTAACTCCAACAATGGCCGATGTGGGCATGCTGTTATTCTCTTGGTAATAGCTGCCATCAGCAGGCTCCTGCTTAACCCCTTTAGACAGGACATTGTTGGAGAACACATCGGACTCATAGTTCCCATTCATAGCGACAGGGGGTCCTAAGATACCAGAAAGACTGTATTCATCAATGTTATTCCTCAGGGACAAATAGGTGGTCTCAGACGCGGAGTAGAGTCCAAGAGACGGTGAGTGCTCGCCATACGGCTGTGGATTCATACATCCCTCGTTTTTGTTTGGCTCATTCTTAATCTGTGTGATAAAGGGTGTGCTACTCACATTACATTTAGAGCTGCCTAAGCACATGCTCCTGAAGTCAGTCCCGGGCTCGTTCTTAATGTACTTAACCATGCCCATCTGGTCCAGGCCCACGTTGAACACCTCCCCGTCAGCCATCTCCACTTTGGGGAACTCAAAGTTCTTGAAGTCTGAGTCTCTGGTCAGAGGTGTGTCTTCTGGGCTGTTGGTGTCGTTCTGTACCAAACCCAGTCCACCCGCAGGACTGGACATGGAAAACCCACCGGAGGAGGGGTTCTGTGGGCTGCCGACAGCCATAGTGCTCCCGGTGGCTGGACTGGAGATGGAAGGCCGTGCTGTGTTGCAGGTGTTGGCAGTGCTGGTGCAGCTGCCACCTGTGGGGCTCGAGACGGACGAGCGGATGTTACACGTGGTGCTGCAGGACGGAGGCGATCTCACGCTGCTCATACTCTGGGGGCTGGACATGGGAGACCTCATGACGTTAAGTGGGCTGGTGAGTGGTGGTGAGCCCACAGTGGTGGACTCCACTGGGCTACATGTGGCTGAGTTCCTACGCTTGATGTTGGCCAGCGTTGCAGCACAGGAGGTCTGGCTGACAGGACTGCCGACGGATGAACACGCTGCTCCGAAGCACACAGGAGGACTGGTGGTTGATGACACCATGTTGTTGCTGCCCCCCGGGCTGGAGATGGAGCCGGGGGTCTGGGGGCTGCAGGACAGGGATGAGACCAGCATGGACGCCGAGCTCACAGGAGTCCCAGTGCTGCACTCTCTGGGAGTGGCGTTGGACTGCTGAAAACCAAACGGCTTTACCTTGGGGCTCTTGGTGGCACCACTCTGGGTCTCATCCAGAGGCCGTCCACACACTGGGTACATCTTCCCAGGGCTGGTACTGGCCCCATGCTGACTGAAAGCAAAGTCGGCCTCCCTGGCAGCGTTCATGTACAGACCCATGGACTCGGCCACAGTCTTGGAAAGCTCCTTGGAGTCCATTTCCTGCTTATGGCCGTGGAGAGAGTTGTTGAAATGGGGGAGAACAAATGGCTGGTTCTGGCTGAGCCGCAGCATTGGCTGCTCCTGCTTCTTTGTGTTGTTGTCCTTGCAGTCGGCGGCTGCACCTCCAGCCGGGCAGCTGACGTTGACTATGTCCATCAGGATATCAGTGCTGGGCAGACTCAAATCTTCTGTGCTGCAGCAGTACTCCATGGTGCCGGGGACGTGAGACCATCTGTTCTCTGTGTCGCTTCCATCAAAGAAACTTTGGTATCTTTTGGTCTCCATTGCTGGCTCATTGATTCACCTGGTGGAAGAAGGAAAGTGAAATAAAAAGAATGAGAGACAGTTCACAATACTGTTCTTTATGGTTCAGCTGCACACAACAACAGTGGATTAATGCCAATAATATACACAATAAAGTTTAGTGGCAGGTGTATTAAATGTAGGCTGTTTGCCTTTAGGCAGGTCTCATGTGCACTCAAACAAGAAAACTTTGTACAATCTTATGAAATAACACAAATGAATCAAGTTCCTGTTTAAATTGAAGTTAAAGTTAAATTAAGTTTTATTACATTATGTTAACACAATTCACAAGTTCAAAAGAACACTATTTGCGAGTCACAAATTGAAGTATTTCAAGTTGGTAAACAATTTTTTCAGAGTAATGAAATTATACGATCGGGGGAGATAAAAATCTATTTTTAAAACAACAGCGTGAATTGAGCTTTCAACTTCACGGTCAAAGCTTCAATGCAAAAAACTTCCGAATGAAATGTCGCAGGAAGAAAAAAGCACAGTGAAGAAGTAGAGCATATTTCTTTAAAACCATATTTTTGAAATGATCTGGAGATCAGCTGACTTACCTCTTAAGAATACAAGACCAAACAAAAACTGACACCAGAATGTTAAATTAGTTATTCTCTTATTAAAAAGTCCAGTACAGTATCTCCTCTCTCTCTCTCTCTCTGAAGTGAAGCGGCTGCTGCTTGCTCCACAGGGGACGTACAGTGACAACTTGAGAGAAAACGCACAGTAAGAGTTAATGGATCTGCGTGACGTCGACTTTTTCTCTTTTTTTTTCTCTCTCGTTGTGTTATTGCGTTAAACTCCCACCCTCTGCCGCGCTCCCATTGGCCGGCCGAGCCAGAAATCCAGCAGGCTCCACCAGGCCACGCGCGGATTGGTCCGCCAGCTGTCGCTCAATAGTTATTGCTCTTGCAGCCTCAACGTAGCTGCGACATAAGTTGAAATATTGTTTTAGCGGCTGGAGCAGCCCCCGGCACGTGCACGGGGAAGATCAAACATATACACACCCGCTAATTATCACCGTTGACAGAAGCAAGTGTGGCGATAAGGCGTTCTGCTTCGAGATCCCTGTCCCACTGTTTGTTTGTGTTTCTCTCTCCTCCTGAGACATCTGCGTTTAAAGTTACGCACTAGTCAAATAGCACACAGGGCCTGCGCACGTGCACACGCTTCGATATTACATGATGATTACATTTAAAAAAAAAAAAAAGCTCGGTTCCTCCTGCAGCTCCGGGTCGGGATTGTCCTGCCTCCGTCTGGACACCATCTCCGCATCTCTCTCCATTTTGCGTTGCGCAGAATATAAAAAACTAAAAACTAAAAAACTGCTATAATAAAGCTGTAGTTGGAAGTAATATTGTTTCCGGGTGCAAATCAAAGCACTTGCGGTTTAGTACACAGTTGAATTGGTGTTTTGTTTAACGAACTGGCCGCACTGGGATCTCTCCGCACATCACAGGTGCGCAGACAAATGACGGGTTCTTTTTTTTTGGGGGGAAATAAAACTGTCGTGCGTATTCATCGTGTGTGCGTGAACCACCCGGTGTGCACAAAGTTTTGACCGTGGAGCCGATCCCGGGTCGAAAGTTATCGCGTTTCTCTTCCGCTGCAAATAGACACGGAGGAGGATGCGAAGTGTCGAGCTGAGGGACCGTGCGCCCGAGGAGTTCGCGGATAGAGACGCGCAGTTTGGACACACACACACATGGCGCTTCCTTACCTTTAACAGCGACATTCAGAGTTGCCGGGTGGTGGGTGGGTGTGTGTGTGTGTGGCCGGGCAGCGGTATTCCAGACAACGAAGAAGGGAGAAGGAGGAAAAAAGCAACGCAGAGCCACAAAGACTATACAAAAAAAGAAAAGTCAGTGGATGTCAGGGGCGAGACGCGTCAGTCTAATTCATAGTTTTCAGTTTGACAGCTCGGGGAGGAGGAAGAGGAGGAAGAGGAGGAGGAGAAGTCTTAGCTGCGTATTACCACCGGTGTAATCCTCGGCAGCGCGGCCGCTGCTCCTGACAGGACGAGCAGGCAGCGACGGGCTCGGACGACAGCGGCGGATCATCTCACATTATGGCCGCAGGATTCTGCACACAGCGCGCGCGGCTCTCCGGGATTATCACTGTCCGGTGGGGGGAGGGGGGAGTGGGGGGGGGATCTCAAAAAAATGAAACACACGCGCACACACACAAAAAAAAGTGCTGATTTTGGAAAAGAAAAGAAAGAGACGCAGGAGTCAGGCCGACGTCATCGTGTGCACATGGACCCTTCTTCTTCTTCTTCTTCTTCTTCTTCTTCTTCTTCTCACTGCAACGAGTGCAACACAAACTCCCAGGAAGGGGGCGGGGGGAGGGAGGGAGGTAGAGGCGGAGGGGAGGGGCTATGGGCGCAGGTACAGTCTGGAAATAGGGCATGGAAATAAAATAAATAAATAAAAAAGTCTCAGAGTCTGCCCGGCCTCTGAATAAAACATCCGCTGCAACTTTCTCCTGCGAATATCTCACTTGGTTTTCCTTTTCTGACAAGCTCTGCTGCACGCGGGGCACGTGCACACGCGTCCACTTTACAAGTTGCATAAGGGTGTGTGCGTGTGTGTGTGTGTGTGTCTGTGAGAGGGGAACGGTGTGTGTGGGGGGGGGTGGTTGTCTCTTTGCAACTAATGACACGCAGGATCATATAGACCCCAGTATCATACCCCCTGCACACACAGTGAGATCAACCAGGATGGTGCTCTGCCACTGTAGCGTCTGCCTCCACCAGGTGGAGCAATATTTCTGCTGCTTCTCCCAGAAAGTTAACGTATTGAGACAGTAGGAGATGCCACTTAAGTTCCTGTCAAACTAAGATAAACTACGTCACTTCACACCAGTAACAACACCACAACTCAAATAAACCAATGTCAATGAATAAATTAATATGCAAATAACTAATATGATCAGCCATCCGCATGCACAATATTACTTGGAGTGGAATTGATATCTGCAAACATGTACAGATATCAGTTCCCTTCCTATGCCTGGTTTTCTTCAAGCTCTGTGAATTAGTGTAAATGTCCTAAAACACTAAATGTTTCACCGTTGAAGAATCCTGGATCTGACCCCTGATCTGGGTTCTTCCTTGGATCACCCTCCACAAAACTTCATGGAATATGTCGTCGTCTTTTCAGTCTTGTTTATGATCAAACATACAAACCAACAGACAAGCAACCAGACAGGGGTGAAAACATAACCTCATAGGTGAAAGTAAAAAAATGTCTAAAATCGATGTGTGTTCCCGTTTTGCTCAGAGGCTCTGAGTCAAACCGACTTCCTGTGATATCAGTGCAGCTCTGAGATAATGTTTGGGCGTGAGAAAAGGACAATGTGCACGTGTTCATCTGCGACATCAACGAAGAACGATTGTGAGTCCAACATTCGGACTAAGGTGTTGTTTACATTTCACCACCGACGGCTCATGGCGTTGATGTGAGTGTGGACTTTGGTTCCACTCCAGCGACGTCCAATAATCAGTTTAATCTGCGGAGTTGTCAGTCAGTCGAGTCACATTCTGCAGCGTCTCATGTTCCTGTGTGAGAGGACGCAGGCAGGACTTGTGGACATCTCGAGCGGATCTCTTCATTGCTCGTTTCTTCGAGCCAGCCTGTAGCCAAGCGAGGCAGCAGCAGTTGGATTAGTCAAAGCCATCCCAGCACCACTGCCCACCCCCCTGATCTGCCTGCTAATCACCCATGAAAGGCGACCTGCTTGATTAAAAGCAGCCGAATTGAGATATAGCCCATGTTGCCCACCCTCACTCATGCGGCTCCCGCTCGTCCGTGGCTTCACGTCAAACACATCATGAGCAAATCTAATTTAGCTCTGCATCACAGACCGAGGAATTCGCAGACTGACATCAGAGCGCGGCTGACCTGAAATCAGTCATAATTGGCTGCCTCCGTGGTAATTTTTTGGGAGTTTGCTCCATCGCATGTCGCCGGGGCTTTCCCAATCGCTCCAGCCGAATCGAAGATGATCACACTGGCCCTCAAAACATTGTACATACATGGGGGCTAAAAATAGTCTTCTTTTTGAAGAGGGAGGGATCCTCTTGGATGAGTGATCGCTCTGTTCAGGAGCAGACCTCCACTCCCGTTTAGACTCATAGCAGACAACTCCAGTTGCATATTGGGCCAACGGCTTAACAGAGAGGTGCTTGCTGTGCCTCATGGGGACAAGGGAATTGGAGCATGTTAACTCCGAAACAAAACACTCGTCAACTCAGCAGAAGACCCTGTTCCCATCGTCTGTGATAATTACAGAGCTTGTTTTAATCAGATGCTTATGGTTTCAGTTGAGCAGAGTTTTTCTTAAAGCAATATTTGTATCTAATTAAGGTTAAGACACCATCGCAGTGATCTACAGTAATTTACTCATTTCCCCTTGTTTCTCAAAACCTACTGAAACAAATCCTGGGGGCTGTAAGGTGGAGGAGTTAACTGTCGAAAAAATCCGTAAAGTTTTAACTGGCCTTCTCTATGCGTACTTGTTCATTCAGGGTGCAACTTGTAGCATGCTAGCATGTGTACTTGGTTTGAGCTAACTATCCAATCAGGACAAAGTTTCAAACCCTCAACCTCACGTTGCACTAACGTTAGCTTGAAACAATCTGCACGTTGTCAAACCTGCATTTGTTGGATAAGAATCCTTCTTCTCCGGTTTAACTTTGAAACAGGTGACTTAGAAGAAAAGACATTGGCAACCCTTTGACCCCCATGGGAAGTTGTCAGTGTCGCAGCAGATGAACCATGAGATATCAAAGGACGTGAGGCAGTAGCCTACTATTTCTTCATCCACACATCAAGGGCAAACCATTGGCTGAAAATCAAGATGCATATCAACGTCCTCCCAAAATCCAGAAATGACACTTGCAAGGTCTTGCCAACCAATTAAACTGGATCATACCTTTCCAGCGCTGCATGCTAACCTTAGTAGACACTGTATCTCTGCAACATGATAGAGTCACGGCTTCGATATAAAGTCTAAACTGTCATTTCCTCACATGCTGTGGAAGATAATCTTCAGCGTTTTTGTATATTTTAATCAAAGACACTTATATTTTTTTGCTTCTTCAATTACCTGAGTCCTTTCCAACATGTTACCACCCCAGCCATTACTCCTGGTGAAAAAAAAGAAGCATGCTGCATATTCAACATTTGATGCCTTACCTTATATGTGGCAACTCAGAGCCCATCTGGTCACACATATTTTTTTTCATTAAAATGTGCCCATTCGCTGCAGTAAACACTTTCTCCAGCTTTGATGATGGTCTCGTTCCCTGTGTCTGAGGGAGACTTCAGTATCTGGCACACAGACCGAATAACCTCCCATTTGGGCGATGGGACTCAAGCCTATGAAGGTCAGACATGAGAATATACCGTATGCCAGTGAATTTTAAACAGGGTTGCTATGGGAACTAGCATGTTTTTTAAATCTGAACTCTATAGCCACGGCCAGGGTATGTGTGTTGTACAGAATAAAAAAAAATAACCTTGGGCTAAGTGAATAAAATCTGTGATAATTAATATTTTGTCCCTGAAAACAGAAAAAGACATATATTACCCACTGACAGAGATTATAGACAGGAACAAATCTCCTGCTGTCATAATATGATGTTAACATAAGATTGATATTCTGTCATCTCCTCCGTTGATTCATCCTGGTAACAAATTAAATCACATTTTCACAAGTTTATCAAAGTTAAGCAATTACTGCAATATCTGATATAATTGAAAAAAAGTGTAACTGGTATAAAAGCAGTCAAACACATGGAGACTTGAGGAGCTTTACAACCAACTTGCTAAGATTTTAATTAATGCACCCAGAGATATAATTACAGAGAACATCATTAAAGTGTGACTGTAACACAGGGTGGAAATCCACAAACGCTTTTAGAAGATTTCAACAACAACATAAAAAGGCTTGCTTAACTGATTCCAGATCAGGAAACAAATACAAAGAACTGTATCCTCACAGAGTTTCAGTGCATCATTTTAAACATGTGTGTAATTCAACGTTAGATAAAGAAAATAGAAAGTGCACATTATGCAAAATGTGTACGTGTCTCTCGTGAGACTCAGACAACGTAAACAAACCCCCCCCCCCACCCCCCCCCCCAGTCCCACTTATGACACAGATTGCTGTTCACCTTAAGTTGCCCTACTACACAGACGGCACGGAGCGTTTAAATGCTGAATGATATGCATTCAGCCGGCCTCCCCTGCAAAAAGTCTCTCCTACTATGTGTGCACCACCTGGGGTTTGTTCCTCCCACTTAGGCAATGACGATTGAGATCATGTTGATGATTAAATAACATGTTTACCCTCAGCGTAGTCAGGAATACATATTCAGTGGGAACACGGCGTATAGGCTACAGCCTGACTTCAGATCACATTATTAACACGCGGAGAATTATCACTAAATGATGTGTTGTTCAACAAAACTGTGTCAAGTGCATTATGAATTGATATTCCTGGTGTCAGCTTGCAAACATAACTCCCATCATGCAGCACCTAGATGCCAAGGTTTAAAAGCAAATGCTTGGATAGCTATTTGAGTGGGTTCAGGTGTTGTGATGTTGCCTGCAATTGATTTTGATGCGCGGCATTTTGTACAAGTAATGACATTTTTGATAGAATACTCGCAGGGAGAGTATCTTTGAATTATGAGTTAAGAAAAGTTGTCATAAGGGAAGTTGAGGTATAGATTAAAACTGTGAAATCATTGTGGATGTTTTAATCGACACGATCTGTTTTATAATGAACATGTGAAATAGTGTTTGTGTAACACCATTTATGGTTTGGCTTATACCTGAGGTAAAAATCCTAAATCAAAGCAGTTCATTAGTTAAGAAATGAAGATGCATTCTTACAGATAAAACAAATCAACAATGAATTATCTTAATAAGAAATAATTCAAAAATAATAACCAAAGATATACTATCCACATACGTGTAAAAAACGCAGTGCTCTAAAAATGGGCCCATGCAAACTTTTAGTAATACACTCAGCACTAAGTTATTTTAAAATACTCGTCTACAAGTTAAACTCAGATAATATCACTTGCAGCTTTGAGCAAACACTTCTTCCAGTGCAGAGTCGCACGTGTTACAGTAGCAGTCAGTTTTCTCAACCTGTACCTCGGTGTTGTTGACTTGCACAAAAGGAGTGAGGGAGGTAAAGCATGACACAAACAGAATGTCAGAGCAGGAGCCAGAGAAACAGCCGAGCTCCACGTGTCACTCTGCCTGGGACGTAACACACAGCGATACAGTGGACAAGTCGGACCACACAACAGGAGGGGAGAGGATTAGAAAAACCACCTTTACTCTGATGCACTGTCTGGCTGTTTGTGTGTCATTTATAAAGGTCACCTCCTGCTCCTCTGTCTGTCGAGTACAGAGCAGACATCAGCACGGGCAACCTCGCTAAGAGATAAAGTAGGTTTAAGGAAAAAAAATAAAATATATATAGATATAGTCAGAGGAGCAAAATGAATCCCATCTGAAATCTACTGCGAAGCGTCTGTGCTTTTCATACGGAAAAGCTTTGGTGCTGTGGTGTGTAACAGTGGGTCTCTGGTGACCCTCGCTGAGATTTGTGTGTGTGTGTGTGTATGTGTGTGTGTGTGTGTATGTGTATGTGTCTGTGTGTACAGTGTTTGCACATATGGCTCTGTGCTGATAATTTGTGAAAGCATATTCTGGCCTATAAACTCTTTTCTCTTTTTTTCCCCTTCAAATTTTTCCACGTGACCTTTGCCCAGAGCGACTGATAACAGTGTTTACTCGCTTATCCAGAGTTTTCTTCGTGTGTCACTGCTTTTATTTGTTTTTTATATCCTGACAGGCAGTTACAGTACAATATATCCACGTCAGTTACACTGCAAACTCCTGACCCTTCTTTTATATCCTCCTAAAGCTTATTTTTAGATGTGTGCTCTTTCCTTGTTCCAATCTCACCTTCTATTTTAACGTTTTTTTCATGTTTAATAATATTGTGTTTTTCATTTTTATTTCTATCGCTGTGCTCTATTGCTAATTGCTTTTTAACTGTTTCCTATTATTTGGCTTTAATTTTACATTTTCAACTTGTAGAGCACCTTGTAACTGTAGTGAAAGGTGCTTTATAAATATAGCTTATTATTATTAGCATAGCTCAAAACCAGTGCAAGAACTGAAAACAAATATAATCATAATAACCTAAAGAATCTGAACTGGTTATTATCAGTATTTATATTATCCTCATGTTTGGTTTTCTATATGCACCTTTACCAAGACAGTGGAAGAAGTATAATGAACAATGCAAATGAAGGTTGTAATCGCAATTTAATATGTTTATATTTCAGATTTTTAACTTTTCTTTTCTGCACTTCATCTCCTCATTTCCTGTCCCCTCCCTACACTCTATCTTTACTGTAAAATGCATGAAAAATTCTTTACATGCACAAAACACAAACAACCTCTATCTGTTAATCACCATTTTTTTTCTCTTGGAATTCTTTGTCTACTCTGCTCTCTCTCTCTCTCTCTCTCTCTCTATCTCTCTCTCTCTCTCTCTCCCATTTGCACTCAGTGACCCACCTCAGCCTGAGAGCAAATAGGAGGCCTGCCTGTGGGAGACTCGCCGGGGGCCAGGGTGCAAACGTTTAAAATGACCTGAAAGGCTTGTGTTGTACTGTACATTCTCCACAGAGAGAGATCATATGGACCCAAAATAGCTTAACAGCCCAACTCACAGGAAAAACATGACACTTCTCCGCCCGTTTAAAAAGAACAGGGGCCCTGCGCGCTATTGTGTTTTTATTCTCTCTGATAAAACAGAAAACAGAAAACAGAAATCTCAGATGTAAAACAAGTTTCCTTTGGTGTCTTCCAAATGAACAGATTTGATGTGTTGCACTTTGAAGCCTGCGGAAGATCAAAGTTAATCTCAGCTGGAAAAAAATAGAGGAATACGTCTTTTTATGAGAGGTAAACAGTCTCCGGGCCTGATTTTAACAATGTGCACTGTGGTGAATCAGTCGGCAACAGCGTTGTGATCGCTTAAAAAACACACACTGTGAAATGAGCAACCAGCTCCTGTAGAGGTTTGTGCACTGATGAGCTGCATGTCACATTAATTATGCCGGATATGGGCGAGCTACGTTCCTGGAGTCTCGGTTCATCTATTTGTAATAATAAAGTAACGGCGAGATTTTCTCTGCTAACAGAAAGCAACTGTTTATGTTCCGCATGACTGGATGTACAGTAAGCGCTCTCCAAGCACAACGCTGTGATTTATAAATAGCACCGGAGCCCTCTGAGCTACCGTGGACCCACAGCTGTTTAGAATGTGTATGGAGATGTATGCACGCGCCCTTGTTACCCATGAAGCCTTTCATTATTTATGGCAGTTCACAGCAAAGTCAGAACCCTTAACAATCTCATACTAACGCTTTGAGATTAATTTGTCCCAGTTTCGCTTTCCTCTTCTTCCTCTTCCTCTTCCTCTGCACCTCCTTTCCTTCTCTCATCTCTATTGTGTGTGTGTGTGTGTGTGTGTGTGTCTGTGTGGTACCTGGCGTTGGTTTTCAAGGTGCCTGGTTATTATGAAGACATCAGTGTCAGCGTCTTATCAGCATTTGTGTGCATTTGGTTTATTAATTACATCGGCTGGTACGAACTCAGAGCACTTGGCGAAAAAAATATCAAAAGCTGACGCCTGTGTCATGATTAATTTCGCAGTGAACAGTCTCCGCGATGTCAGTGGTAATTAGGCATCACCCATTGCATAACACACCATGTGTCAGGGTGGGTGGCATGTGTGTGTGTGTGTGTGTGTGTGTGTGTGAGAGTGAGAGAGAAGGAGAGAAGAAGAGTGTGGGGGGTAAGGAGACACTGAAAGACACAGCTTCAACAACTTTTTCTGGTAAAACCAAGAGGAAGTTTGAAAGAATTATCGCTGTCTTGCACTTATTACAATCTGATCTCCGCTCTCACGTTACAATATGATCAGTGGAGAGTGTATATTAAAAAATCTGCATGCATATATTCGTCTATCTATGTATTCAAGCAGCTAATTTGTGTTTCCTGTATGAGTCAGAGCTTGACTTCTGAGCTCACAGTGTCATTTGAGTTTACTTACAAACCTGTGGAGGAATGTTGGTGCTGGTGTCTGTCACTGGGAGAGCTGGATGCATGACCATAAACTTCAATGAAAGCCCATGGCGTTGCAAATGTCGGCAGGTGGTGGAAACCAGCTCAGTGCAATTACTTTTATCTGCACAGCGGGATGGCAGGCCTGTGTAGCCTGTGTCTATTTTATTCATAAAAATGTTCCATTTATGCATCAAGTCCCAGTTCCCCAGAATCCTCGACATGTGTTGATGTGTCTCGCAGCTACATTCAATTTTAACTTTGCCATGTTCGACGTATGTAATTTTCAGTAGCGATCTGCAGTGTGTGGAAAAAAAAGGAAATTTGGGAAAAACTTTACAGAGAATTAACCACGAATGAGTTTTTCCTCTTCTCCCTACTCCTCCCTCTATTCTTCTTTTTTTCTCCAAAATAAACAATGGCCCATAACACTCAACTTAACACAGATTGGGATTTGATGTGCAGTGCAGCCAGATGGCTTGCTCACTCACTCTCTGGCGGGCTGGCAGTGCAGCTGAGGACGAAGGCACTTCCAGAGCGGATTTGAAAGAATCTAGGCCAGAGAGAGCGGGGCTGCTCTCGGAGACTAGCCGCCGGTGCTGTCATGTTTTAGTGCACATTTTCTATTTGAGGAAGAAGCTGCTACATAGAGAGATGTGCATATAGTGTGTGTGTGTGCTTGTGTGTGTGTGCGTGTGTGTGTGAGCATTGAGGGATGCCTTGATAGAAATGAAGGGGAAAGAAGGCTCATCTTGGCTGAGCTGTGTAAACAAGCTTGTGCAAAAAATAAATTCAGTCCTGCATTTTCCTCCTGTCCACCTACAGCGTATATCAGATGTCACCGCTCGGCACATTATGTTTTACACAAGTCCAGAATATTCCCGATGAATAAAGGTGATGGATGGTTTGAAATAAACGTGATGATTGCGACAAACAAATGACGTAGAAGTATTGTTAGATATAAATCCATTCTCAGTGGAGTGCGAGGCTGTGTGCACACTTTGCATTAACATACAGTGACTGGAGATCAGCACTTTTGAAAACACTGTAGCGCGCACGTTTCGAATGCAACTTTTAGAGCCAGTCATTATTCCAAAGCCGAGCCTCCATCTGGAAAGTGGCAAACTTGGCTGTTTTCCTGGTGTTGCTGTGGAGGGAAACTGGGTCTGTGTGAAATTGAAGGACTCGTGATACTTGGCTAAGGTGTAAATTTGTCTGGCTTTGATGATCACTTTCTTCACAGGCGTCCCTTTGCCAACGGGAGAAGGGTTAGAGTTGTCACATGACGCCGAAAACTTTTCAGGTTGTGAAGACAAGTTCACGCCAGGGAAGCTTTGCCGAGTGGAAGAGGGAACGTGAAGAAATAATATCACACTGACCGTCCAGCCTGAGCCGAGCACAGTTTTCATTATGACCAGTTCCTGATAGGAGGTTAATGCTCTTCACCGAAAGCAACCAAGAGTTTATCACCTCCACCAGAAGGGTTTCATCTGCACATGTTGGTTTGTTAGCAGGATTATGCATAAACTAATGAATATATTGGTGGAAAGATGAATTATCAGCCAGTAAAAAAAAACATGTAGTTGCTGATCCAAAGCAGGGGGCGGAACCAGGCTTCCCTATTTCACTTTCTTTAAGGTCAAGAGAAAAAGACCTTTTCCCACTCTTTTTTTAATTTATTTCTCTGAGAATTATGAGTGAAGCTTAATGAAAATTCATAAATTATTTAGAGAGACAGGGATGCAAACAGAAATCTGGATCCAGTGGATTTAAATGTGGTTTCAAGGAGGTTTAGGTCTTTGTCAGCCTCTGTATAGTAACAAATAGAGCTAGAAACCTGTGAATGCCATCAATGTAACATAATGTGATCTTAATTATAAGGCTTGTTGTCATTTGAGTGGACTGTCGGGCCTTGGCAGAGGTAGATGTGCTCCACTGAGAGCCATCACACGTTCATCTGACAGAATCAGACGGCTGCAGTTTTGTCGAACACGAGCTGATTGTGGACTCTGAAGGGAAATAGATTGTGTTTGGCAGCAAATAACAATTTGTTTCATTATCAGTTAGTGTCTCAAAGATATATATATATTTTTTAATCTGTTAATTGTTTCCCTAAAATGTCAGAAAAGTGAAAAACTCATTTCCAGGAGCTACATTTTCAGATGCATTTATTTATCAATGGTCACAAACCACGAATAAATAGACAACACAAACCAGCCCAGTGTGTGCAGACTGTGGTTCATGTAAGATTATGTTGAAACATCTCAGAAAATATTTTAATATGCGGACATCTTGACTGCTTGTGAAATTCCTTCAACTCCTTAACTTCCCTTCAGATCACGTTTTCCTCCTTTATGTCAAAATGGCTCCATAAACCAGGAAACAGGGCTCATCAAGCTCAACAGCAGATTCCTATTAATTACAAACTGGCAAACTTGTTAATATGACTCTGCGCTGAAAGCCAGGAGTCTGTGTGAACGGCCTGGAGTGCCAGACAACACCTTCTGCTGGTCGATGGCCATCAGCATGCAAGCGAGGCTGCTCCGCTATATATACGCAGCAGCCTGGACTGCCTGGGAGGAATCTCCTCGCACAAACAAACTTTCTTACTTTTGCTCTTCTTTAGCTACCTCATTATCTCTGTGTTTGTGACGGGGCTGCAGATGTGCTCCCAGTATCTCGGAGGGAGTTTTTATTTATTTTGAAGATTAGAATTAGGATGACGTAAACAAAGCAAAAATGAGTTATCGGGTACAAAGTCGCAGAAGGGAGCTGCTTATGTGTCTGTTTGTTTTTGAGGCAAATGAAGTGGAACCGCAGCGAAGAGGAAGAGAGAGAGCGAGAATATCAAACACGACTGAATTGGGTTATCTGTAATGATTAAATGCACCCCCACCCCCACCCCCCAACACAGACCAATAATATAATTAGCTGTAGCTTGTTGTCCAGCTCTTTCATGTAAAATGAAAAGCCACAGTTAGTCGATCACACTGTTCATTGTTGCAGGAGCGTTTCTGTTTGTACAGTATTCTTAGAACAAGTATTTGTACAATTACTATACTGTGTAAATATTATTCAAATTTTTGAGCTTTTTCTGGAGCTTTCAGTCACACAGTCTTCAACGGAGGATGTAGGATGTGTGTCATCTCATTCATAACATAGAATAAAGATAGACGACATGACAGCTCCTCAAAAGTGAGGACAAATCATCCTCATTGCCCCCTGGAGGCTAGCTGCAGTATAGGTCAAGCCTCCCCCAGGTTAACAGATGGGACATGGACCTCATTAAACAAATCAAAGTATGCCTCAAGAAATTTCTTCCAAAAATGTTGTCTCTCATTTCAGGTAGATCCTAACCCAGTGATGTGTTTGTTATTTAAAGATTTGAAAATGGGGAGGAAACGTGATGATTGACAGCTGAGAGTGACTCGCAATTGGTTCAGCACACGTGTAGGCGGGACGTTGATTCTGTGGCTCCACCCTCACTACTTTGAAATTAGGTCAGAAATGTAAGATGGCAGCACCCATATCGAAGCTTCATTTTTGCACAGTGGCAGTAAGTGGAGATATGTCATCCTTCTCTATTTACAGTCTATAATTAATTTATTCAATTATTTTTATTTCCCTTGCCAGTAGATATTTACCTTTAACATAGATTTCAAACAGTAAGTTCTAAAAATTTGCCACAACAGAAAATAAACCAGATTTCAGATTCCCTGATACTACTGTTTTGTTTACTCACATTTTCTTTAACCACCATATGACACCTTACGATGACTCACAAATCCTCTTTTTTACATTCCTTTTCATCCAACTGGTAACTGTGTGAACTGATGGAACAACATGCTCCACAAATATTATGTTGTCTGAGGATTACAAAACTGGCAACCCTGGAATCACCGCTTTTATTATTCAGTTGTGTTTTTAAGCCCAGGACGGTCTGCTGGGTTTGTTTGATCAGATATCGGTAGAAATATGCGAGATGAAGAACAAAGCAGAGAAGAAGAAGAAGGTCCCATTGAAAAACACTTAGCCTTTCATTCTCTCCGCTGTACCAGCTCTGCACTGGCAGCTCCACAGAGGGAAGACGATGAAAGTTCTACTTTCATGTGGATTGTTAGACGGGTAAAATCTTCAGAGGGCTCAGTGCAGTTGCCGATGTTGATATTGAACATTTATTACGTGCAGTGATTCTTTTGTACATTAAGGAAAACTGCGATTATGTAGTACACTTTAAAAAGTAGAGGAGACTTCCTCTTCTGGTATAAACTGTCCATCTATTTCAAAAGAGTTAAGCTCAGTTATCATGCTGGCAGGAGCTGTGGATTTAAGATGGAGGGACCTCTCAGAGGAAGAAGGAGAAGTGTACCATTAACCAACAGTATTCATTCAGTCCTCCCTGCAGGGGATGTCTTTTGAGCTATAGGGAATGTAAGAGATTCAAAACCCTGAGAAAACCATATGTCCTGTGTTGTGCATGCAGGACATGAATTTAATGGAAACCAATTCGGTTGTTTTATTGAAATCAAGCCAACAAACCAACAAACAGACTATATGCATGATTAGATACAACAGAAGGTGAGCACATTTATTTTCCTTTTAATGATTGGGGGAAAATAACACTTTAAAATTCACACTTTGCCAGTATTTGGATATCCCAGTCATCTAACACACACTGTAGCAGTTGTGTATCCAAAACTGGGTCACAATTCTTTCTGTTATGAATTTAAAATTCCCCTCGACTCAAATCCAAATGCATTGAAATGCCGGGATTGTTTTTTTCTTTTGCCTCACGATGTTCAGACTCTTGAGGGATTCAGAATTGCTCTTCAAATTCTGAAAAGTTGATATGTTCTTCATTAAAACTTCCTCATTGTCTGTGATTCCTGCAGCTTCGGTCCCGTTCTGACCTACAGCAGCATTAATACCACGTGAATTATCCATTTCGTTGGCTGTGTAGGAGGAACATTTACAGTAACGAGGAACCTGGGAACCGGATTTATTGTTCCATATGCCCTCCAATGACATTACTTGCAGCGATGATGATGACAGTCATAAATTGGTCCTGATGGACCATAACGGATAAAACCTACATGGGATTTGTTTTGCACTCCGCCGGCCAACCGAGGCCTGCTTAAATACCATGTGAGCACTTTCAATTAGACCATTGCTGTGTGACTCCCACGAAACATTGACACCGATGCCCCCCCCCCCCCCCCCCCCCCCCCTCGCAGGCTCTTCTCTGAATGTTATCTCACATGTTTCGGAAGGAACATTCATGGGAATATCCTCGATGTTGTTTTCAGCCTGTCACTCTCCATCTCCCGCGAAGGCATCATTCCTCATCCTCACTGTTGTCCCGGCACATGTTCGATTCACCGTGCACTCAGCCTCACATCGGTCCCTGTTGCTCTCGCCCCTCGGGAGGCACCGACAGAAAAACATGCTCCGCTCGCCAAAAAAACCCTGCGCTGTGGCTTCAGCGATAAACACCAAAAAAAGCCACAGCCTTTACTGCGGCAGCCGGGGAATTTGGGTACCACCTCTAAAAGTCCTGTGTAGCAGTGTCCCAGCGAGGCCTTTATAAACTTGTCTCAGTGCTCCCGGACTAACCTTTTGATAAGCCCTTGAGACGGTGTAAATTAAAGGCATTAAATCATGATTTGGTGGTGTGCGAGGGTGCTCATGGAGACATCCCCTTCACAGTCGAGTGGTCAGGGTGGAGGTGTTGTGGTGGTCAGTGCAGACAGGTCATCCCGCAGCAATGACGGATGGCTTTCATCAAGGGGGCCCACGGGCTCGCTGGGGAAATGTACACGGAGACCGCTGCCAAAGGAGCTGATATTTATCTACCAGAAGCCCGCCAGCCAGGACACGGGAACAGAGGAGCCGAGATGGAGAGTTTAGCGAGGACAGCCGGGAGAATTGGTAACTTCTGTGTTATTGAACAACTCCTGGGGCACAAATCTGTGACCACGGGGCAGAAGCAACGTGGAGAGAAGATCTAAGCCCGGTCGTGATTTCAGCTCGGAAACGTGGACTCTGACAACACGCCTCACAGCCCCCCCCCCCCCCCCCCCCCATCGCTGCTCTAATTTAACTGCAAATAGAGACGTCCTGAGTCTGAAATGAAGCCAATTAGCAGAGGCACAGCTGATTTTTAAAGCACAGATTAAGGGGAGATGTGCTGTGCTGGTTCTCGGATCTATTCCCTCACCGCAGCCCTGCCTCAGCTCGGCCTGCCATTAATATCCCATGAGGCACCGGGGCACGCTCCTGGCCAGTAGCCAGACTCCCAGTTATCTGTTTAAACAAATTTTCTTTGCAGGCTATTTCAGGCAGAGGGACCTCGCTGCATTCACTGGTCACTGCTGTTATGGCAACAGCACAATTCACCTTAAAAAACAACATGGAGGAGGTCACACGGTATCTTGAGTCAACAGTTTGTCAGATAAATGATATTGTGTGTTGTGTATATTACGTTATATAATCATATTATTGTATAAGCATCATGGCCTTCATCTAAGGTCGACTGTGATTATACTGTAATAATATGATATCATTTTATTACAAGCAGCCAAGAGCATAAACAAGCTCTGATTCAAGGTCCTTCCTTTTATTCATCTGACACCTAATTCAAGTATTTGGCTCCAACTCTGGTTATAAACAGAAATATGCTGTTATATTATAAGAGAAGTTTGTATGAGTGAGTTTAATTTGAATTTGTTCGATCCTGAAAATAGTTGCTTATCTCAGGAGCTGCTCCTAAATATAGGATCCTTCTTAATCCTTCATAAGTGTGTAATTGTTGCAGGGTTGGAGATGCATGGAGTCCAATATAGAAATGCATATGAATAATGTGATGTTAATGAATGGCACCTAGGTTAATAAGACTTTCCAAGCTGCACCGCCGGCAGTGGTGTAAAACTTTGGAGACTTCCCGTTATCATTCGTTTCGTTCATCTGAGCGACTTCTGTAATTACAGAAACTTTGTTTTGCTCTGTCATAAAATTTAGATTAACAGAGTTTCTAATGGAGTCTAATGTTAGAAATGAAAAGTTATTCGTTCATGCTCAACCTTGTGACCTCGACGAGTTTGCCTCACGACCTGCAGCTGCTTTCACTCGTATCACATGATCTTCATCAGCAGAGGAACTTTGCCCAGTTGTCACATGAATGACAGATGAATTATGGATTAAGTAAGATCTAAATCAGGGTGAGGATATAAATCTGACTCAAAAGTATTACTTGCATTCGTTTTTACTTAAAAAGAAAAAGAGCAGAACAACACCAAGACCACCAGGCTGGTTCCTCACTGCTTTTTACGCTACATACTGACATCTCCATGCTAACTTTCTTAATTCTTAACATGCTGATGTGAAGTAGTAAACATGATTACCATCCTCATGCTAGCGTGCTACGCTGAGCGGTTCATGGAAACCTCATCGTTTTGCAGGTTTACAGAAATAAAGAATAAGAGGAATTAAAAAAAAAATTCATTAGAGGAAACTGGTTGAACGACTACAGGCAGTCTGGTGCCATGTTGGAGCTTTGAAACCAGAACCCACTTACACCTGTGACTGTCACCCATTGGAGGATACAATGAAGGTATCCTTGCTCCAATGCACACCAGGCTTTATCTTCTAATACTTATACGAAATCATGCTGTATTAAATAAGACTTGATATTATTTAGACCATAAACCATTAAAATATTAACTGACGTTATAAATCAAGTGGGAACTGGGTCATTTTCTCTTAGACTTCTTTTGAAACCAGTAGCCCTCTGTTGGTCATTCGAGAATACGCCCATTTTTACATAGAGTCGATGGAATCTATAAAGCTACTAGGATGAATTCTCTGGAGACCATCGATCGACTCTTCTTACTGTGACTGTTGTATATGCATATTAACTTAAATGTGTGTGTCAATACACATTTAAGTTAATATAGGGAAAAATGACTAAATTAATCCATGTTGTGATTTCCATCTCCCGTGGCTGTCGAGCTCTACATGTAATCTCTGTCAATCTTTGCCAGTGCAGTTTGTCGTTTGATAATTGAGACCCTCACCACTTCAAATACTTAAACCTCTTGTAATTGATGTGCCGGCGTTCGAGCCACCGACTCTCCGACACTTAAGAACTCCATTAGTTGCTTCATGGGGCTTTGAGAAGTCACATAAAAGTGGCAATTGTCCGACCTCTTTTTAAAGGTGACCCACAATACTTTCATCTTAAAATGACACACCGGTATCTCCGGCACAGTGCCGGGGATTTTTAATAACTTCAAAAGTCCTTTTCACATTGCTGCGCTCAATATTTTGTCCAGTCACTGCATCTAATACCATCTCTCATGAATCCTTTATGACCAGCACTGCCATTAGGATGCACAGTCCTGCAAATAAGGAAGTTACTTGAAAGCTAACACCTCACTTAGTATAAACCATAAGCATGACATGAGAACATTTTATTTATTTAAGATATCTTGAGTGTTATTTGGTTTTGACAGCTCTCACCTCACCATTCTGTCCTTTTGGTTACATATGTTCTTGGCTTTTTTTTCTACAACCAGTGTGAAGGCTTGCACCTTACCAGTCCTATTAAAACGAACATGTCAGTAATGATCTCGCAGCTCTCCACGGCCCGCGAACAAACAAAGTTGAGAACATCTGTGGAATCAGCAGACGACTTTCTGAAGGTGTCGCTTTTTGTCTTTATTTATGCATCTTAAAAATAAGAGCATTGTGAAATATCATATAAACG